>NC_059389.1:18990000-19212500 GCF_019703515.2 Myxocyprinus asiaticus | reverse complement strand
GCCCTTGTCAATGTCTCTCAGGTCTTTACTCCTGCCCATTTCTCCTGCATTTAACATGTTGACTGCGAGTACTAATTGTTCACTTAAAATCAAATCTACACAGACCTTGACATGTGGCCTTGTTAGGAGATGATCAACGTTATTCGCTTCACCTGTGAGCGAATGTTTTGGCTCATCAGTGTACATGGATACATATATACATCATGTGACCTTCATTACCAGTCTTATTGTTGTTTCAAAATTATATTGTTCCTTGAATGCTGACTATTTTTGACATTTTGACCCCCTGTCTCTTTATTTTGGCAGATAATGTTCCGATTTGCTCTTTCGCTCTTCAAGTACAAAGAAGAGGAATTTCTTAAGCTCCAGGATCCCATGTCCATTTTCAAATACCTTCGCTACTTCACACGTACAATCTTGGATGCAAGGTGTGTGCTTTTGATGGAGATTTTGAAATATGAATTAAAGCCTATCTGAGTCTCTGAATCCAAGATAAACACATTTGCGTCGACAGTTTTCTAATCGACCGTAATTGAAAAGAAGCCGAGATGCTTTGTAGCAACATCATTAAAGGGTTCGTTCGCTCAAAAAAAAAAAAAAAACAATTCTCTCATTTACTCGCCCTCATGCCATCCCAGATGTTTATGACTTTCTTTCTTCTGCAGAACACAAACGAAGGTTTTTAGAAGAATATCTCAGCTTTGTAGGTCCATACAATGCAAATGAATGGTGACCAGAATTTGAAGCTCCAAAAAACACATAAAAGCAACATAGAAGTAATCCATACGAATACAGTGGTTAAATACATCTCTTAAGAAGCGATATGATAGGTGTGGGTGAGCAACAGATCAATATTTAAATCCTTTTTTACTATAAATTCTCCTCTCTGCCCAATACGTGGCGATATGCACGAAGAATGCAAATTGCCAAAAAAAAAAGAAAGAAAAACAAGGTGAACGTGGAGATTTATTATAAGAAAGGACTTAAATATTGATCCGTTTCTCACCCACACCTATCATATCACTTCAGAGGATATGGATTTAACTACCAGTCTTATGGATAAATTTTATGCTGCCTTTATGTGCTTTTTGGTGCTTCAAAGTTCTGATCACCATTTACTTGCATTGTTTGGCTGTACAGAGCTGAGGTATTCTTCTAAAAATCTTTGTTTGTGTTCAGCAGAAGAAAGAAAGTTATTCACATCTGGTATGGCATGATGGTGATTAAATAATGAGAGAATTTGAATTTTTGGGTGAACTATCCCTTTAACTTTTTTAGTAATAAAATGTCAATGTATTTTGTGTTCCTCCCACACAGAAAGTTGATGAGCATCGCCTTTGTGGACATGAACCCATTCCCACTGAGACAGATCCAGAATCGCCGCACATTCCACCTGGAGAAGGTCCGCCTGGAGCTCACCGAGCTGGAAGCCATCCGCCAAACCTTCCTGCGGGAGAGAGACACCACCCTGGATGGCCGCACACTCATTAGTGATGATGAGGAGGACAGCTGAAGCACAGCCAATAAGGGACCAGACCTGCACAGCTGATTCACCAATCAGAAAGTGGCTTAAACATTTCAAAGTTCTTTTGTATTTCAGTTTTTATTGAAAACCAACTTCTGGGTATCAAACTGTGACTTTCAGGGACCAAAGGACAGTATTCCTGTTGCTCGATTTTCCTGTTTCATTGTCTTGTATTCCTTGAATAATCCATCCATTTGTACTTATTGATGTTAACCAAAATCAGTATTAAAGTAACTCAAGTGCTTTGCATTTAGGGAGTAATGATTGTGCTGGTGAGGATTGGAAAAGTGTCAAAACTTTGATACACTTACATTATGCTGAACATAGTATAGGGATGAACAGTCCTGAACGTACTCTCAGTAATCGTCATATCCATAAATGTGTATTAAACATCATTTTCTTGTTTAATAGAATAATGTGATAACAAACTTGTACATGTTTTGCATATTTCAAGTTTACGAGGCCTGCCCTCTTTCTGTACATTCGGTACTTTTGTCCACATTTTGAATCACTTAAATCACTTTATTAGTCTTTTTTTTTTTTTAGACAGTTTCTCCTATCAGGGAATTTCAAAGTGCATGATTGTAGATAATGCTTGGGCAATCCTTGGCAAAACTTAACGAATGTTGCAGGCAAACACAGTCATGAACATTTCACAAGACTGATCTCTTTACCAGTTTGATTACGTCCTTCCTGTCTGTTCTGCCATTACCACACTGCCATTTTGCAGAATGACACTTAGCAGGTTTCACAAGCATCATTTCTTTTGTATTGTGGTTTTACGAGCTCAATTTTCTGTCTTTTCAGGTGTCTTACCAGGTACCTTTTTATTGTTTTTAAATGCATTTTGTATTACAGGTATATTTCCTCAGTTTTTACTCTCTGCTTCAAACTTGAATATTCTACCAACAAACTCATTAATGATTTACTAAAATACACAATATAACACCATAACACTGAAGGTGCTTAAAATCAGCATAATAATGATGCATGAAAATGAGTGTTGTTTTTATGTTTTATGTCTTGAAATTCACTTAAATCTGCAAATGGAATTGGAATTTAAGGGCCTGTTTGATGAGGGATTGTCTAATTGTGGATTAATTGCACTTTTCTCAATTGTCCATGTTGTACCATTGTACTTTATATCATTTCAAAGACCCATGTGAATTCTTGGAAAAGCTGTAGTCCCATTCTTTTTTCATATGTCATATCTGATGCCTCCACATTTGCTTCATAGTTTCATTTTTGCAGTTAATTCTCATTTATGCATTCTCATTAATATACCTTTGCATGAATGTCCATTATACATTATGAGGCTTGTTAGACTCAGCTTGACAATGAGCATTGGTCTAAAACTATGGTAGTCTTTGGATTTTCTGTGAGAGCTGGTTTCTCACAATAACTGCTTTCTATGTAGGATATAAATGTTATCACCCTCATTAAACATTAAGAATATGATAGTGAATCCTTTAGCATTGCTTTGAAATTTAAAAATAGTTTTTTGCAATATCTTTGCAAGATCATAATTGAGACAAATTTGAGTCTTGGACTTGTTGGGACAAACATATTTCCTAAATCATTGTTCTGGCCAAATCTTAAAATCTTCTTTCATAGCATCTCTGTTTTACCCATCGACGATGTTTGTGTGATAGCACAGAATTTTCTTATACCTTCAGTGAGTAAGCTATAATTTCAAACCGTCTTTGTTGCTGTTGCTCGATGCAATGCTTTGCACATGTATTTACATATATCTGTAAAGCATTTATGCTGTACACAAATGATTTTTGGGGTTTTTTTTTTTTATGTTGAATTCTTATAAAGTTACTTAAATGTATCTTTATCATTTTATAATCTTCCAGTTCTGTTGTTTTTAATAAAGCATGATTATCCAATAAATTCCTAATGCATTCAGTACTTTTTTTAAATTTAATTTTATATATATACACTATATTGCCAAAAGTATTCGCTCACCCATCCAAATAATTGAATTCAGGTGTTCCAATCACTTCCATGGCCACAGGTGTATAAAATGAAGCACCTAGGCATGCAGACTGCTTCTACAAACATTTGTGAAAGAATGGGCCGCTCTCAGGAGCTCAGTGAATTCCAGCATGGTACTGTGATAGGATGCCACCTGTGCAACAAGTCCAGTCGTGAAATTTCCTCGCTACTAAATATTCCACAGTCAACTGTCAGTGGTATTATAACAAAGTGGAAGCGATTGGGAATGACAGCAACTCAGCCACGAAGTGGTAGGCCACGTAAAATGACAGAGCAGGGTCAGCGGATGCTGAGGCGCATAGTGCGCAGAGGTCGCCAACTTTCTGCAGAGTCAATCGCTACAGACCTCCAAAGTTCATGTGGCCTTCAGATTAGCTCAAGAACCGTGCGTAGAGAGCTTCATGGAATGGATTTCCATGGCCAAGCAGCTGCATCCAAGCCATACATCACCAAGTGCAATGCAAAGCGTCGGATGCAGTGGTGTAAAGCACGCCGCCACTGGACTCTAGAGCAGTGGAGACGCATTCTCTGGAGTGACCAATCATGCTTCTCCATCTGGCAATCTGATGGACGAGTCTGGGTTTGGCGGTTGCCAGGAGAACGGTACTTGTCTGACTGCATTGTGCCAACTGTGAAGTTTGGTGGAGGGGGGATTATGGTGTGGGGTTGTTTTTCAGGAGCTGGGCTTGGCCCCTTAGTTCCAGTGAAAGGAACTCTGAATGCTTCAGCATACCAAGAGATTTTGGACAATTCCATGCTCCCAACTTTGTGGGAACAGTTTGGGGATGGCCCCTTCTTGTTCCAGCATGACTGCGCACCAGTGCACAAAGCAAGGTCCATGAAGACATGGATGAGCGAGTTTGGTGTGGAAGAACTTGACTGGCCTGCACAGAGTCCTGACCTCAACCCGATAGAGCACCTTTGGGATGAATTAGAGCGAAGACTGCGAGCCAGGCCTTCTCGTCCAACATCAGTGTCTGACCTCACAAATGCGCTTCTGGAAGAATGGTCAAAAATTTCCATAAACACACTCCTAAACCTTGTGGAAAGCCTTCCCAGAAGAGTTGAAGCTGTTATAGCTGCAAAGGGTGGGCCAACGTCATATTAAACCCTATGGATTGAGAATGGGATGTCACTTAAGTTCATATGCATCTAAAGGCAGATGAGCGAATACTTTTGGCAATATAGTGTATATATATATATGTATACAGTGGCATGTGAACCCTTTGGAATTAGCTGATTTTCTGCATTAATTGGTCATAAAATGTGATCTCATCTTTATCAAAGTCACAAATAGTATAATGTGCTTAAGCTAACAACACACAAACAATTATAATCTTTCATGTCTTTACTGAACACATACCATTATACATTCACAGTGCTGTGGAAAAGTAAGTGAACCCTTGAATTTAATAACTAGTCGATCCTCCTTTGGCAGCAGTAACCTCAACCAAGCGTTTCCAGTAGCTGCGGATTAGACCTGCACAACGTTCAGAAGGAATTTTGGACCATTCTTCCTTAAAGAACTGATTCAGCTCAGCCATATTCTTAGGATGTCTGGTGTGAACAGCTCTCTTTGAGGTCATTGCACAGCATTTCTATTGGGTTAAGGTCTGGACTCTGACTGGGCCGCTCCAAAAGTTGGATTTTCTTTTTTTGAAGTCATTCTGTAGTGGATTTACTTCGATGTTTAGAGTCATTGTCCTGCTGCATCACCTAACTTCTACTGAGCTTCACCTGGCGCACAACCACCCTAACTTTATCCTGTAGGAGATCTTGATAAACTTGGGAATTAATTTTTCCCTCGATGATGGCAAGCAGTCCAGGCTTTAAAGCAGCAAAGCAGCCCTAAATCATGATGCTCCCTCCACCGTACTTCACCGTTGGCATGATGTTTTCATGTTGGTATGCAGTGCCTTTTACGTAGTAAAGTTCCTTTAATTGAACAGTGCCATACGTAGTGCTGCGTGTTCTTCCCAAATAATTCAACCTTAGTTTCATCAGTCCACAAAACATTTTCCCAGTAGTGTTGTGGAGTGTCAAGGTGGTCATTGGCAAACGTCAGGTGGACAGCAATGTTTTTGTTGGAAAGTAGCAGCTTCCTTCGTGGTGTCTTGCCATGGACTCCATGGCTGTTTAACGTTTTACGTATAGTAGACTCATGAACAGAGATGTTAACCAGTTCCAATGATTCCTTCAAGTCTTTAGCTGTCACTCTAGGGTTCTTTATTACGACACTGAGCATTCTGCTGTGTGCCCTTTGAGTCATTTTGGCTAGACGGCCACTTCTAGGAAGAGTAGCCACAGTAATAAATCGTCTCCATTTATAGACAATTTGTCTAACTGTGGACAGATTAATATCTATGCTCTTCGAGATAACTTTATAACCCTTTCCAGCTTAACGCAAAGCAACAGTTCTTGATCGTAGGTCTTCTGGGATCTCTTTTTTTTGCGAGGCATGGTCCACGTCAGCAGATGCTTCTTATGAATAGAAACTCAAAATGTTTGAGTGCTTTTTATAAGACAAAGTAGCTCTAACCCACACATCCAATCTCTTTTCATTAATTGGATGCCAGGTTTGCCAACTCCTGAATGTAATTAGCTTTCTTTGTCATCTATAGCCTAGGGATTCACTTACTTTTTCCACAGCACTGTGAATGTTTAATGGGATGTGTTCAATAAAGACATGAAAGATTACAATTGATTGTGTGTTGTTAGCTTAAGCACATTGCGTTTGTCTATACTTGTGACTTTAATGAAGATGAGATCACATTTTATGACCAATTAATGCAGAAAACCAGCTAATCCCAAAGGGTTCACCTACTTTTACTTACCGCTATATATATATATATATATATATATATATATATATATATATATATATATATATATACACACACACACACACACACACACACAAATCTTTATAGCCAGTGTCAGTGAGCTATTGCTATGAGCTGTATCTTTAAGAACACTATCAAAGTTACAAAGAATGTAAGGTCTTTCTACATTAAAATGAATCCTGTTTAACAGGAAATTGGGCTACTGCAGCACAAGACAGAGGGGTAACCTTATTGTAGTTCCTTATTTTATTTATTTTTTTTTTTTTTAAGGTTAAATAATAAAACAAATGTTGCATCATATTGCTGTAAATGATCATTTAACATATTCTGCCATACTTTCAACTGTAGAGTATATCTGGCATCGATTTTACAGACTATTGTACGTGGGCAGTGGACATAACATGACATCTGAAACATTTTTTAATTATTGTATAATTTTGCACAGTATACAGTTTACATTATCTTAATTTAGAGACTACATGTAATATTTATGGCCTACTTTTTAATTTCTAATTTTAATTAATTTATTTATTTTTTTATCTAAAATGGTTAAAATATTTACAACATCTAAATACATCTTTAAAAAAGTTATGTCCATGTTATTTGTCAACTACATTTGTCTGTTTCGTTGCTACCTTGTCCACCAGGTGGCGATATAATCGCTGATCACCACAGTACAAACTTCACGGTGCAACCATTGATTCGGTGATTTATTTCAATATCACAAACCCTACAAATCACAGAAATTATTTTTTATTTATTTTATTTTTTTCAGTACAGTGCGTGAATTGTACTCATATTAAATAATGAGTATGTTTCAAATCAGAGCGATTTATATCAGAGCGTTTAGCCAACGTTTAGATCGATTCATTGAAAGGAACCGACTCAAATGAACAGTTCTTTTTTTAAAACTGAACATCACAACTGTGTGCTCAACAGGTGGCGCGTGAGTGCAAACATAAGCGCGTGCGCTCAGCAAGTCTCTAGTTGAACAGTGCGGCTCGCGCAAGCGGACGGTGCGCTCGAGAGTATATTGTGAACGTCAGCGGAATACAATAATAAACGTGTTATTGCTTAAAAAGGTAAGATAAACCACATGATTTTTACTAAATGGAGTCTCAAAGGAAGTTACACCTTATAGTTAAGTTTTGCCTGTAAAGGTTGTAACTTCAAGAGCAGCGTTATAAGGAAGATGTTACAGTGGGAAAAATGTTTACTTAGGTGCAGTTTTGTCATTCTATTCTATTCTATTCTATTCTATTGTTACTTATGTTATATTCTTTTCTAAATTTATTATCACCACATGGTCTGTGTGTCATGATGGAACTAATGCTGAAAATGGGATCTGTTACACCCCGGGTCATTTTTCTGCTGGCAAAGGTCTCTAGACAACAGTCTCTGTTTCACCTGATAATCTGCATGCCCATTGATTTGCTCGAAAGGAAGTAACTTGATAACTTTTTTTATGACTTGATACGTTTATCCAGCCTATTGAGCTCTTTTTTGTCTCTGCACCCAACCTTGTTTTTTGAGGGTTTATTGTGAACAATAACAACAACTTTGACATTTCATTCCCATGTAACCTGAACTAGAGGTGTCCAATGTTTTGTGGCACTGTCAGAACTGTTAGTTGCTGACACTGTTTAGATTTCTTCATAAACATAAGCAACAAGGAAGATGCGATGCATACAGTTACACCTTTTTGAATGTGAAGGAATGCAGAGTAGCATGCCGAAACATGTGCTTATGATGTGAGTGTGTTTGACTTTGCCTGTTTCAGAGATTTACCTACAAAAACCAGAACATCCCCGGACTTCTGTCGTTATCGGGGGACACTAGAAGACAGATTTGACCCGCTGTCCCCTGCTTACCGAGACACAGTGATCATCAATGAGGACATTAGGAATGGCTGTGTTCAAACAAGAAAAAGTGGAGGATTTCTATGATATTGGAGAAGAACTTGGAAAGTAAGTCAAATGACGGATTGCCTGAGGATGTGTTTTAATTGCATTCAGCTTTTGGACTCTTTGTGGTTTGTTGTTCAGAACTGACTAGCTTACAGGCAGCTTATGGACAGACCCCTGAGGGAATTTACAGGACAGGTTAACAGATGGTTAGCTGATGTCTGGAAACAAAAAGGCCTTAACTGAGAAATGTATTGCGAATCAGATTGTTCTGTCACTGAGCATACTACATACAATACGTTCAAACAAAGAATGTCAAAATATGTTCAAAATTGGTCCTTCTAGACATAGGGAATGTCATTAAAGGGGTCATGACTTGAGGAATCAAATTTTCCTTGATCTTTTGACATATAACAGTTCATTGTACTATAAAAAACATACTGTAAGTTTCAGAACTCAAAACTTCCCCCTCACAGCAAAAAGAGCATTTGTTGATACCAAGCTGCCAAAACAACTTGTTCTCTACTTCCTCCACATTGTGCATCAATTAGCATCTGACGCCTTCCATGACAACACATCAACTGCCTATTTTACCTTTAATCACTTCCGTAAACCACCCAGTAGCAGTAAGCAGAGAAGCCCAAAGTGTACTTCGGTTGTCCGCATTGCAGATTGCCCCGCGCACAGTATGCGTGACACAAATTTTGTCATCAGCACAGTCTGCGCATGGCCCAGATTTTCACGACACACGCACAGATGTGGATTGTACCGAAAGAGCATAACAAAGAAGCCGTAGTGCGCATGCGTCAAATGTGTTTGTATTCGCTCGCAGTCATAAGAGTATATTTTGAAAGAGAACATGGTCGACTGGATGCAATCTGACCCAGGACACAGAAAAACGAATACTTGTACCTTAAGATGGCAAGTAGAGAGAGCAAGTCAGTTAAGGGCCAATCAGTTAAGAGCCAATCATAAGAGTGGGCGTGTACTGTCAAGTCTTAAAGGAGAAGCAGCACCAAAACTGAGCGTTTCTGACAGAGGTTCAGAATGAGGATGGAAAATGATCATGTTTTACAAATATATGACTGTTTTTCTTTTTTTGTAGGCAAAAACTTTACTAATATTATAAGTGAACCTAAAGGAACAAATCAAAAATCATATTAAAAAAAAAAGGCATGTCATGACCCCTTTAAGGGAATAGTTCACCTTAAAAATTCATTATTTAGTTGGACAGACATTCACTATCTACTGTCGTCTTCAACTTTCTCCTTTTGTGTTAGAAACTTGCCTCAAAGAACAGTCATATACAAGTTGTAATCGAAGATTTTGAAAGGATCTACGTTGCACAAAATGTGAGGGCCCCCCACCCTCCTTTCCCTTGGCACCCATTCTCATTCTTGAGTAATGTTTTGTTCTGTCTTACAAAGCACACTCCCCTTCAAAGCTGCCCCAACAACCGAGCCTAGCTCTCATCGTAACACTAAAGCTGTTAGAATAACAATGTTTCTACCTTTTCAGCAGAAGTAAGTAACAAATACATCCAGACAGGAAATGTTAAACTGTGTGAACATTCAGGAAAGGTGTAGTCTCACGCCCAGGTGACTGCCCTGTCCCTGTTAGAGGCTAGTCTTCTTCCAAACATTTCAAAAGGTTACATATCTGTCATCAACGTCTCTAATCAAAACTTTAATATGTACAAGAAAGATCATAAAACTGTTCTCAGATCAGCTTGGAAAGGTGTCCTCCGATAATTCGGAAACATTGTTCCCTTTCGTCACTGAGGTCTTCTAGCTAAGGGACTATGGGAAAAAAAATTAAAAACAGATGTTCATTATTGTTTGAAATTTGTAACAGGCTCAACAATCTGCCTGTCAGGCTTTGTGGCCCATTTAATGGCAAATACACCCTATGACACACCCTGGTTTACACATGAGATACCTGAGCTCCATTGCAAGGCTGTTACCGAGAACAGGGTTGACTTCTTTGTAAATTTCTATGGAGTTAGAAAAGATTACTTTGTATTGATTTAGGATCAGCGCCCTTTGTTCAAATCTTCAAGGGGTAGTTCACCAAAAAATGAAATTTCTCTCATCATTTACTCACCCTCATGCCATCCCAGATGTGTATGACTTTCTTTCTTCTTCTGAATACAAACAAAGATTTTTAGAAGAATATCTCAGCTCTGTAGGTCCAATAAATGGAAGTGAATGGTGATCAGAACTTTGAAGGTGCAAAAAGCACATAAAGGCAGCATAAAAGTAATCCACACGACTCCAGTGGTTAAATCCATGTCTTCAGAAGTGATATGATAGGTGTGGTTGAGAATCAGATCAATATCTCAGTACTTTTTTACTATAAATTCTGTGTTTGTACTATAAAATGACTTAAATATTGATCTTTTTCTCACCCACACCTATCATATAACTTCTGAAGATATGGATTTAACCACTGGAGTCGTGTCGATTACTTCTATGCTGCCTTTATGTGCATTTTGGACCTTCAAAGTGCTGATCTCCATTCACTTGCATTGATTGGTCCAACAGAGCTGAGATATTCTTCTAAAAATCTTTGTTTGTGTTCAGAAGAAGAAAGAAAGTCATACACATATGGGATGGCATAAGGGTGAGTAAATGATTTTTATTTTGGGGTGAAATATCCCTTTAAGTTACACAACATTTAAGATGTAATTAACATCAATATGCGACAATTACCACAGCAGAATATACAAAAGAATTTATAATTCCTGCACATTCTCCATTGTAAAAACAGTATGGGCGGCAGTTTTATGAATTGTGTCCTCTAGACACTCAAAAAGCCTGTTTAGATCATCTCTTTATTGTTTATTCTTGGTGATTAATCTCTTAAAATAATCACTAAGAATAGAGATGGCTAGTGTTTCTTTGACAATGTTTTGGCCTTCTTTAAAATCTATATTTCAAGGTATTGCAGTGTTTTAACCTACAATCCTGTATAGATATTCTAATGCCAAGAATATATTTAGTTACATTTTTCACATTTATAATTTTGGGAAAAAGGATATTGTGCACTGCTCAGAGCAAGTTTGTGAGAAGACAAAATGCACTGTGGTATTAAGTCGACAAACACTCAGATATTTAGATCTGATCAAGCTGCAAACGTAACAGTTCACAATATATCACAATTTTGAATCACAGTGCACTAAACATCGATATCTGTATCATGACGCAGATGTAAATATAATATCCTCTAGTTTTCTTCTTTTGAAAGTATGTTTTCGACCCACAGACATGTCATGGAGGGTCAGATGCAGAGGTGGAAATACACACACAATCGTGTATTTCTCATGTGAAAGAGGAAACAGCTTGTATGTGGTTTCACAGATCTGTGTGTGATGATCTGTAACACATCAGAAAATGCAAGCATTTCTATCAGAAGAGGACAATGAGAGAGTGAATAAAAGAACAAAAATATAGACATTTTAACGTAGAGATGTTCACACTCTCCCAGCAATCATGTTCCATGTGGGTGGAAGGGGACTGTTTATCACAGCAGCGCATGAATCACCTGCTCCATAGGTTGAAAATGTGGGACAAATGAGACCCTTTTACACAACCATTTTGTTCCTTGGAGGTGGGGCTCGATGTTAACAGGGGCTTTATTCAGAGATTATTTGAATCTCCATACTAGACTGATGACAGTTTAAAAGTTTGCTATATTTAATGGTACTTGCTAAGGAAATTAACACTTCATATTGCTTATACTTAGGCTCAACCTCGACATGTAAAACAATTCGTGCTATGGACAATAGTGATAAGATTGATCACACTGTGAATTTGGCAACAGAAAGTTAAAAGTTCTGCTGCTGAAATCGCTCTGTGCTTTCTGAAATTCAAAATACTCTCACCAGTGGCCGAAGCTGGAAGTGCTGTTGAAGTAAAATGTCCACAGGGGGGTGCCAAAAGCAAGTTGTATAGGAATGCATATAATCTATTAACCCTAGCTCCAAACCCTAAACCTAACTGTCAGTGAAGTAAAAATGTAATTTGAGAGCAAAAATGCAATCTCCGAACCACGCTCATCATTGTTTACTTGAATGTGATTAATTCTTGGTTTCAATGGGACAAGAACCCATGTCTCAGAGATTGCTCGTGCAATGCTATCAGTAGCGCCACAGAGAAAGGTGATCATGTTGTCTGATGGGGATGGTGCTTGTCAGTAATTCGGCATGATGGGTTCGATTTCAGGGTACATGAACATTCGGTAGCAGCATGTCGATTTCCCATGTGATCATGTTAGAGTGATACCTCAAATCAAGCAACTTATTGAGGAATGGTTTGCTTTTCTCAGCAATCAGACTTACAAATTTTGCCAGGTGGATGATTAATCAGGCTACAAAAGTCCCAACAAGAGACTCTGTGACTTCCAGCATTTTAATGGCAGTATATCAGTTGGTCAGTTTGATGTTTGTATGCCAGTTTATGACACATCTATCATTCACAACCCATGTTTTATGTCTACTGGAGGTTTTGTTTTTGGGGGGGGTGGATACATTATTCCAGAAACACAAAAGTACAACACGTTCTACTAATTTTACTTCTGTCGCACGCAACCTCAATTTTGTTCATGCCAAATGAAATATGGTGCCTGAGGATCTATAGGGTGTGGATAAATGTTATGGTGTCATCAGAAAACTCATACCGTCTCTTATATATATATGATCCATATCATGTTCCAGCTGGTTTTTTGTTCGACAGGTAAGAGAAGTGAAGAGCTCTTATGTAATCCATTACTGTATGTACAGCAAGCCTATTACATTGCTTAACTGTGCTTTTGATTCAGAGGGATTTTGCAAACCTTATCTCTTCATCTCACACATTTATATCTTTCATAAGCAAATCTATATTTGGTTAAAGCATTCAGTTTATTTATTTCTGCTACTGAGGACAGGGGTGTATAGATGGACTTTAAATTTAGCCAAACTTGTTTTGTGAAAGAAAAAGCCAACTCATGCCATCTTCCCCTTCACTGCCTTGAGACTACGCAATAGGAGGAAGTGAAGAAAGCCATCCAAGACGAGTGATTTGATGCAGTATTTCATTATGATGTTTGGTCATTTCCGGTATGGAGAGGTCTCCGGCTATGATAGATGAGTTTTATACTGCAAATGTATATCCTTTATGAGATAGTACAAATCATCCCCATTGCAACAGACACAGCTGTTGGTTTGTGAGAGTTGTTCGTATCAGTCCACCATATGTTTCTGCCATGGGCTCGGTTTTATTGGCTGATCACTGACCTTTAAGAACTCAATGTCACCATAGTGGTCACCGTACTCAGTATATTAATAGAGAATCTCACCATAAGCTTCTCTGCCATGTCAGAGTAAACAGCACAACGACTAATAAGTCTGCACACTTGATAGCAAGGTGCTTCTTGCATAATTTTTCGACAAGTCAAATAAGGATACTGCTGTCCATAGACTTTAGTCAGGTTGGATGCCTTGTTTAATTTGACGTGAACAAACTGTTGTACTGTTGTGTAACTATTGTTGATCTTTGGGCTGAAAAAACATTGAAAACATGTCTTTTGACAAATTCCCAGTGGACGATAAACTCATGGGACAGCATGGGTTGTAAAAATTGGACATAACCAAGGTCCTTAAGACAGTACGAGAAATTGGTCATCATTTATTAAACATTTAATGAATTTTCATGCAAATTGTTTATGAAATCATTCTTAATTCTAAAAACCGAACTAATTGTCGCTTTTGTCATTCATTACGTAAGAATGATTTCGTGAACAATTTCAACATTGCAAACATTTACGTAAGTGTAGTTTTAAAAATGACTTCTACATTCTGGAAACAATTAGTAAATTTCCACGCAAATTGTTTGTAAAACCATTCTAACACTAATTGTTGCATTTGCGATTATTGCATAAGATTGGTTTTACGAAGAATTAATACATTTCCAAGCAAGTTGTTTGTAAAACCATTTTAACACTAATAGTCACATTTGCAATTATTGTATAAGATTGGTTTTTACAAAGGATAAACAAATTTCCACGCAAATTGTTTGTAAAACCATTCTTACAATAACTGTCGCATTTGTTGCAAATTTGTAGAATGATTTTACAAACAATTTCGACATTGCATCAGTTTACACATGAATAGTTTTATAATTGACTTCTACATTTCGTCAGTTTACATAAGAAATGTCTAACGAACGATTAACGATTTCCAAGCAAATTGTTTGTAAATCCATTCTTTCATTAAATGCTGCATTTGCTGTGAATACATACGATGTTTTTACAAACGTTTTCGACATTGCAACAATTTATCCAAGAATAGTTTCATAAACAACGTCTGCATTGCATCAATTTACGTTAGAACGGTTAAACAAATGATTAGCACAGAAATTTGTCTGGCCTGTGTTCAAGAATGAGGCCCATTGATTGTACTGTTATTCCATTGTTCAAAGCCTTGTTTTCTTTCTCGTCAAATATCATCTACTTTGTCTAAAATCTATTTCCATTTAAAAGCTACATGCCCTTTCACCATGACCTATAGCATGGCCTCATGCATCTTAATGCTTAAAAATCAGCATTAAGAATTCAGAAATTTGTGTGAAGACAGCTGTTGTATGTTGATTATATTGGAAATGAATTAATGTTTTCTTTAGACTTAAAATACAATTTCCAGATATTTCTTTGTGATGGAATACATTTATTTTTTTTTTTTAACTCTCTATTGAACTCTGAGACCTAACCCTGATGAAGAATGCATTAACATCTGTTCCATCTTTTTGTCAGTGTTAATGTCACACTTTTTCCTATATATACACTCAGAAACAATAAAACTCAGTGATATAGTGCCCCCTCAGGCTGTCGTACTGGACCTGCATTTGAATGTTTGGGCTGGCGCCATTCAGTCAAATGCACAGCCAGTGAGGCCCTCTGGCTAATAACCAGCAGCTGTTGGGAGTGGAAAGTCCACAGAGACCTCCAGCCATCAACATCACAAGCAGGCTTAGAGCAAAGACTGGCAGCACGCCTGTTGTGGGATGCCTCTCGCCTTCCTCAACTTTGCTGCACTTCCAAAAGTACATCTACTAGCGCATTAAATCAAAACAAGCCAGCTTGTTTTTTCCTCCACATTGGGTTTTTAATGTCATATTCAGCTTGTGAAGACAGAATCTGATGCCTATTGAGGTTTTCCCGGCCAGAAAGTGTTATTGCCACATTTCACTTAAGGAATAAGGTACAAGAAGCCATGCTTTATTGTGAGTATTTCATATACAACACAGTCTTTACAAATGTTTTAAGCAAAGCGCAATCCTTCCACTAGAACAGTTGTTCTTTACTGGTTTTGCCTCGGGCCCAGATTTTATACTCTTCAAGTGGCGGCCCAACAAAAATGTATTAATATTCGTTTACAATCGTTTTATTCATTTTTGAGGTTTTTGAGGATGAGAGCATGTCACGCAAGCTGTCACTGTTTGCATTTGCATAATCTGGTTAGCTTCTATCAAGTTATAGATGAATCTTTGCCAAAATATCATAGATTGAATGTTGATTGGATGCACAAAGCCTTTGATGTCAACAACAAAAATATGGGAAGCGTTTTCTCCATTTTAAAAGCAACAAATCTGAGGGTCGTGACCCACCAGTTGAAAAATGTCCCTTACATTTAAACTAAGGCTAGTAGTTGGTCTATATGGGTTCTGTATAATTATACAGCACAGTAGGTGAACAGGTATTTTGTGTTATATTTGTTACTAGGGATGTCCCGATACCATTTTTGGAGACTAAGTACAAGTATCGATACTTCCTCTATCGATACTTTACTTTTTCTGAAATCCATATTTGACAGTTTAATTCAATATTATCATCAAAATGGTGTCTAAAAAAATGAATTCATTAAAACATTAATCAAATGAAAATAGAACAATTAATTTAATAACATAACATCAAATTAAGTGCTACTATACGGGTCCTCACGGCACAATCCAAAATTAGTGTTATTTCTGTCAAATAAAGTGTAGCACAACAGAGCTTCACAGATGTGAGATATTGCTTTATATAATACAATTATTATAAATGTATTATAATTATTATTAATATTATTACAGTAAATATTTCATAACAATAAAGTAGTGTTTGGGATGTCACGATTGTAGGGTTGAACTATTTAACACGATATATCTATGTTATTTTAACCGTAAGAATTTTTAATTTACAGTTAAAAACTGTGAAATGTTTTAATTTCATGTGACAAAAATTATAATTTTTATAATATATAAATATATAATATAAAAAAGTTTTTAGGTGTAAGCCTAAATGTGAAAATCTCTTGTACCTGGGTGGTTAGTGCAGCAGTTACTATGGTTATGGTCGGTGTCCGTGTGTTGCTTAGCCAGGTATTGCAGACTGAACATGAACTTTCATTCCACTTAAAACTGGGCTACACAAACTATAACTCGAGTCCGAGTCATGAGTCCAATTTTAATGGACTTGGACTTGTCACAAACTCGGATGCATTTTTTACTCGGACTTGAACCTGTGGGACTCTGGAGTCCATGACATTTGTGATGTATTTAAAAAAATAAATAAATAACAAAACAGAAATTAATGAACACATCTCTGTCAGCATACAGCTGTATTAACCCCTGAAGTTGAAGATGTAGCCAGAGTTGTTTTACTGTGTTAAGCAAACACACACAAACGCACAGACACACTCATCAGTCAACCAATACGCTTGAATGTTACTACAGAGACTACTGTATAACATCGACTGACGAGGTGGCTGGCATGACGAAAACATAAAGACGGGTATGTATCCAATGTAATAGAATCTAAACAAGGCAGTTTCACATGATACGGGACCTACACACTGGTAAAATTACATGAGGTGTTTTTGCAGCCTAGACGGTGCTCGCATTGCGGTTTCATCGTGGTTAAAAACTTAAAATCCAGAACTTGATTGAGTCAAGTCACCCACATCGTGTCTCTCACAGTTTACTAAAAACAGCATATCGAAATAAAAATACATAAAAATAGTATTAATATTGGATATTAAGTCTTTTTAGGCGTAATGTATCTACATATGTAGGTTTCTGTAGTCTCTTGTGGTCTATGCAGTGTTGTCAGCTTGAACTGGTCCATAATAGCGTGATGAACCAACTGTTTAACCTTTTAAATAGTCGGGAAAAAAGTGTTATTGCTAAAGCAGACAGCAACTCTAAACAGATAAACAGCACCTATTTATTAGTGATTGGCTATTTTCAAAGCATTGACGAGCTGCTTAAAATTGATTCTTTTACAGCATTTGTCCACCGTTCACAACATTCAACCATTCACAATAAAATATTAGGATATTTCGTGCAGTGAAATGTTTTGTTTATAATTTGATTACAGACTATAAAATAAATGTATTATTCGATGACAGAGTTTGTGTATGAAGCTAAACTTCATGTTACGAGATGAATTTAGTTGGTTATGATATTTTTTATTTCACATTTGTATTTTATTTTTATTGTAAACCACCGGGTAATTTATGCACATCTTTTTTTAGCCTACATCTCTGACACTTTTGAAGGACAATTTGAATGTTTATGCAGTGACATTTCATATGTCAGATGGTGGTTTTTGGTATCAGAACATTTTTATGAGTACGAGTAAAAGTACATGAGAATTACTTGTATCGGGACATCCCTAGTTGTTACTGTATCCTCATTTTAGCATGTCTAGAATGCTGTATTGACCAATTAGCATCCAGGACTGGAACTATTCATATTATAATAAAAATATAAAAATATCCGAAAGCAATATTTTAGGCCTCTCATTATTGTTTGAGAGTCAATACTTTATTAATTCACTTCATACTTAACATATATTGGCTGTGATGCATCAGTTTGTGTTGTGGATTTAAAGCCGAGCAGCTAGCTGTGACAGCTGTGATTCATTGCGCCACTAATGTAATAAATGGAAATGTCACATGAGGTTCTGAGTTGTGTTGGTCGTCTAGATTTGTGTTCTCCCTTGGCTCTGGGAGAGACAAGGCCATCCCTCAGGCTACACATTCCAGTCATGACTGTTTTGGTTCTCCATGCCTGTTATGTGTTTGTGTATGTGTGTGTGTGTGTGTGTGTGTGTGTGTGTGTGTGTGTGTGTGTGAGAGAGAGAGAGAGTGGGAGAACCTCTTATCTCATCTCTGTGGACTGCCCCACCCCATTTTTCCAGGTGGAGACTTTGCAGTATTTGCTAAACTGATATAAGGCATTGAACAGTAATGTGATTCTTCTCTTGATTGTATTATGTATTATGTGAACAAAAAAAACTGCATTAGACATACTGAGAACATTTTTCTTAAATCAGTGTGCATTGTCTAAGCGGATACAACTCTCTGTCTTTATTATGTCTGGGCTTTTGCAATAAAACAAACAGAAAGGTCAAGCAAATTCCCTTTGGCCTTGAGGCAGAGAGCCTTTTGGAAACACAAAATAATGGACCATTACTGTGGCAAAAAGGTATAGGACAAACTGGAATGTTAGGGATCATTTCATGGTCACATTTCACCCCGAAAAACAAAAGACAAGAAAGTATTTTCTTGCATAAAGAAAATGAAGCCTAGTTTCAGACCTACATATTTTTTGCATTCTGACATTATTTTAATGATATTCAAGCACATTTCCTAAACATTCTCATTACCGTAATGTGCCCGGTCCCAGACATTTTACTTTTGAGTTTTTTTGTAGTTCCTTATAGATTCTTATTACTTTAAGACAGTAATTTATAACTGTATTTTAGTAAAAAAAAATGTAAGTAATACAGGGATTCTATTTAAATAAGCATAAAATTAAAGGCAGTACTACAAATACTACCAAGGTGAATAAATACTTTACCATTTAAATAATTTTGTTAGTTTTAGTTTTTTTTTTTTCCATTGTGGTAATGAAGGATCGGAGTGAACAGTGTGCTTAACTGCCATGAAAATAATGTCATAATGCAAAAAAAAATAAAAAATAAAAATAATAATAATTCTTTAAACAAAATATAATTTCTTAATTCTTTCTTTTGATTACATGTTTTGCGAGGTGCACCAAAATGCATTACCTTTTCACCCTTAAGCACCCCATCATCTCTCCCTCCTGCCCATCACCACTGAACAAACCAGCAGGTAGGAGAGGAATAGTGTGTCAGCTAAATTTAGCCTAGTTCAGCTGATAACAGACAGACACATATATACACAGCCTTTTACAGCCTTTGCGGAAACTCTTAGTGGGGCTTCATGTGAAACACAGGAAATAACTGACTGTAATCATCGTCTAATCATCTGCTCCCTGTGAATAATCCACACGATCCATTCTCACAGTGCATTTGGACCTTTAATGCATGCACAAGAACAGTAGGTGATAAACAAAACTTCAGTCTGCATCATATTTTTTAAAGCTTCCATGTGAGCTCATGAAAAAGAGAACAAGAAAACAGAAGACCTTTGAAGAATCAGTGACTCATATTTTTCAGGTAGTTCACAATGACATTGAAGCCTATAGGTGTAAATTTATAGATGAAGAAATAGTTCTCCCAAAAAATGAAACTTATGTCATTATTTACTAGGGATGTGCCACGGTGGTCAACTAATCGACTAGTTGTCCAACAACTGACTAGTCGATTAGTGGGGTCGACTACTAACATTAATATTTTAGTGGTGCTGGTTTTAATGAGAGATGCAATTCTCATATTAATTGAGAGACGCAACTTCTTGGCGAGTGTTTTTGCATAGCTTGCTGTGCATAAAAGTGATTAATAGTCAGCACAGTAAAGCCCGCTGCAAGAACTTTTGTCTCTTTAATGCTTTAGGTTTAGTCCATTTATGCACCGCTGCTGTTACAGCCATTAAAGTGCCACATCAACAACACATTACAAGACGAACACTGTCGGACGTTAAATCCTCTGCTGTGAGTAATGTTCCTGTATTTGAGGTGCTTTTGCTGATTCTGTCTGAAACTGCTTAAATAAATGGTTGCAGTAAAATATGTTTAAACTGCTCGATGTAAGGGACTCGACATGGAGGTGAAGGTAGAATCCATATGCAAGAAGTTTATTATAATCAGCAAACAAATCCAAGACACTAGGCAGAGACGTAATCGTTGAAGCAGGCAAAGTTGTCATTACACAGGTAATCAGTCCAACAAGGCAAACAGAGCAAAACAGTAATCCAATAACGGTAATCCATAATAACAAGTAGGCAAATAAACGGGCAATGAAAATAACACTTGATAAGGCAGTGAAAATGGCAATACTTCGCGAAGTCACAATGGAAGAGCATGGCTATTTATGTGGTTCAAACAGGAAGTAACAATAGAAGAAACGGTACAGTGTCAGTATTCGGGAGAGGGCTCCGTCTGGTGGTCGGCTGAAGGGATACTAGCCTCATTCATTACACTCGATGTCGTGAACTAGATGTGAACCTGCATTATCTTGCAGTTCTGCGCTTTTAAGTGCACAGCGAGGATCGCATTTAGACTACCAAGCTCTCTGTTTACATTGAAGCGTGACATTCTGCATTCAGGATGCGCATAAGCGGGTTTGTGCCCCTCTGAATTTCTTATTTTTGGCTTCTTATTATGATAGTTTTGTGCAATAAGATGTTCTAGTTATTTAGCGTATTTATTTGTTTCATAATCGTTAGTTGCCCTGTTAAAATGCTGTGCTTAGCATCCATATATCCTTCTGAAATGCATCTGATCGGGGTCACGTGACCATAACGGAACCTTTATTATACATTATCGTCTTTAACACTGAGTAGTCGACTAGTCGTTCAAAAAACCGAACGACTAGTCGATTATGAAAATTGGTAGTTTTAGATATCCTTATTATTTACTGCAAACCTACATGCAGCTTTTTTAAGAGTGACATTTTCAAGGTACCTTAATCATCTTTTTCAAGCACCTCGAAGCTTTAAATATTATCCAATTCTAAATGTTATTTGACAAATGATATAAAACAGTATCCTCTGTGATTTCAAACATTGCCCGATCTATAAAAATGAAAGTTTCAAGAATTAATTTAAACCCAAAGACAGCTAAGACTGGAATCCTTAATATGATTACAACCACTACCACTCCTGGAGTTCGCTAGTTCGAATCCCAGGGCGTGCTGAGTGACTCCAGACAGGTCTCCTTAGCAACCAAATTGGCCCGGTTGCTAGGGAGGTTAGAGTCACATGGGGTAACCTCCTCGCAGTCACTTTAATGTGGTTCGTTCTCGGTGGGGTGCGTGGTGAGTTGAGTGTGGTTGCCGCGGTGGATGGCGTGAAGCCTCCACACGAGCTATGTCTCTGTGGCAACGTGCTCAACAAGCCACGTGATAAGATGCGCAGGTTGACGGTGTCAGACGCGGTGGCAACTGGGATTCGTCCTCCGCCTCCCGGACTGAGGCGAATCACTACGCGACCACGAAGACTTAAAAAGCACATTGGAAATTGGGCATTCCAAATTGGGAGAAAAAGGGGAAAAATCCAAAAAAATAAATAAAATAAAATACAACCAAAGTCTTGCAATAACACATAGATACAGTAGGCAACACCGGTTATCCATAGGGTGTGAATTACCACGGGGGAAAACAAATCCTGCTTACTGTAGTTACTTATTCATTATCATATGGAAATATCAAATAGATTTTGCTATTTTTAAAGAAAGTTTGTGTGGGCGTGTGTGTGTGTGTGTGTGTGTTTCACTTCAAATAAAAGCAAAAATTCTACAACTGTTATTTGGTCCCCAGCTATTTGAATAAAGGCTAAAAGAAGCCTGCTTTGAAAAATACAAGCTATTCAGTGACAAGATATGAGATTGTATGTGGAATCATACCTCCAAACATGCACATCTGCACATCTATTTCAAATGTAAAATAATTTTAGATAATTTATAACAGTCAACAACCTAAGGAAAAAAATTTTTTCAGGAACATATTTAAAATTCAAGCATATTTCAAACCTTGAAAAAAGTCTTCACAGGGTTCAGTTGCCATATAACGAATATTGTGAAAGTTCCTCTGGTGTGTCAAGCTCGAAAAAGGACAAAAAACTACATAAAATGTAAAAGTAATCTATGGCTCGTACCCTATATTTAAATCTTCTGAAGCGATGCGATCACTTTTGGGTGAACTATTCGTCTACAGTCAACATGAAACAACATTCACAACCTGTTGTCTACTTTGTCTCAAACTGTTTCTATTTCTTACTGTTTATGTTCCATATAAAAAAGAATACAGTTAGCTCTTTAACTGATCTCGATTGAAAATGTACAATAATTTGGAAATTCTTAATGGTGGGGGCCTGCGCCGGTGCTATTCAGATTGCTGACGGGGCTATAGCCCCACCAAACCCCACCCAAGCACTGTCACTGTCACAATCTAATGCATTTCGAAATGAAAAAAATAAAAAATAAATGAAAGAAACAAGAAACAAATTTAGGGTTGGACTTGACTTTATCCATCAAGAAATGTATTAATTCGTGAAAAGTGGTCATTCCATAACAGAATGGAGCCATGTGGTTGGAGGGGAGGGGTTGATAAATAAGTGGGCTTGATGATGTCATCCGAAAAGGAAAGTTGTTTTAGAGGCAGAGCAAGTTATTGCATTTTGATGAAAGATTAGTAACACAAACATTTCTTTAGAATAACATGCGCTGATGAATTGTATTCAGTTAGACTTGGATTGTGTATTATGAAAGCAAATAGGGTCAATTTTGATTTCATGCTGACTTTAGCAGTCAAGAGTGCTAAAACTGAAACACAGTCCACTATTTACAAAGCCTGCTGTGGTCTGATGGCAGACATTCCTTCAGATGATGAAGCTCTGAAACCTCACTAAACATTCTCTACATTTCACAGAGAAAACATCATCCATCCTTCTGCTCTTCCCTGTCATCCTGCTATCTGTTCTTCCCTAATCCCCCTTCTCAGCTATACACCTCCATTCCAGAACAGGCTGTCTGGCATAAGCGCCAGTGGAGTTGGACAGTATAAATGTACATCCACAGACATGAGGCATAGTGTCAAGAGGGGCCTACTTAGTCAGCTCAGATACATTCGTCTCCACTTTCATTCGCTTCCTGACCATTGTGTCAGTGCAGTTCTGATCTAGATAGACACACATGCTGAACATAGCTCTGACTCAAAGATGCTTCCTAAGTCTGTTTGCTTCATGCATTGGCCATCTATGTGCATAAGGTATGTGTTAGTGTATGCTAAGAGACTAAGTTACTATAAAGGGGCCATATTTTGCACTGCATTTTATTTATTTGTGAATTCCTCTTGAAGCAAATCTAGACAGGTGCTGCTGGGGAGGAGGAGGGTTTCAGAGAGAAAACTCATGTTGTATGCTGCAGTGAAACCACCTTACCTGAAAACAACTGAAGCAATTTAAATGTTAGATAAGAGAGTACACAAGTACTAACTAGTGTTGGAGAGTAGTTAACTAAAAGAAAGACTTTACTAACTGAACTACATTTTTCAGTAGCGTGACAGATTTCACCTAAACCGTCTTCTCTCTCTTTCATAAAGCGCTGGGAAAACCCCATCATTTAAGTGAATTGGTTCTTTCGGACTGTTCATTTAAAGTAACCAGTTATAATAAACAAATACCTTATATTTAGCGTTGGGAACTCCGAGTCATATTAGTGAGTGGGTTCTTTTGGACGGTTTATGTAAATGAACTAGTTCACATAAATGATTCACTAATTCACTTGAGCCCCGTTACTTTGTGGTAGTTATGTTTTTACTACACATACCATGGTTAAACTATAATGTAGTAAATCAATGGTTAATTTTTATAAGGGAATGTTACCCTATATAAATATATAACTATCAGGTGATATTATTGAATGCTGCAATCAGAATTCAGTAAAAGTTAGCTACTTTTTGTTAGTAATTTGTAGTGTAGCTAACTACTTTTTTAAAACTCTTTAAAGTATTTGGTATCATTGTAAAGAAAAATTTTCTAAAAAAAATTATGATATAGATTGATACATTCTGAGACTCTCAGCCTAAGAAACTGTTGAAAAAAAATATATGTTTTTTACCAAAAATGTACTTTTTTCGTATTTTTCTGATTTTACATTATATATCTCTGGGTGTAAATAAGGTAACTCCGGAAAACTGCTTTTGTTTTGTTCCCAATCAAGTCAACTTTATCTAAGAAACATTTTGTGTTGATACGACAAAGCAATCAAAGTTATGACATTACAAAAATAATTATCATAGTGTCCAAAAGCCTCTCCAAACAAATAAAACATAATAATTGTACATAAGAACTAATTACACATGCAGACACAACAGTGACTAAAGGTTTTCATAGCATGCAGACATGATTTTAGTAATGAGATTTCACAGAATGAGTGCCTTTTGACTCAATGAGTCTGCATCTGCAATTCAAAGCACTTAGTAATTAGGTCATAGTGTCTACATGCATTGTAAAGTACAGCTTCTAAGCTTTCAAACGATACCCATTTTTTTGGGTATAGTCGGGGGGCCCATCCGAGCTTAAAAGATTGAAGAGGAACTTGACTGTAGTTTAACTACTTTGTTATGAGTAGCGTGTAGCTCGGGAAGCTTCAGTTTCAAAGTAGCTTCCCCAATGCTGGTACGAACAGACTACGGCTGCGTCCGAATCCTAAGGTAGCTGCCTTGTTGTCTCGCTGACCTATCAGTCAATGAATTGACAGACAGCGTTTGTGTGGTACCTCTGGAAACTGGTTCCGGACAGACTTCCAAGGCAGCACTACGTCATTGCTAGCGTACCAGCATTCATTCAGGCTAACCGAACCACAGAGGTCTAGTAATCTATAATAAAATCAAGACAGTTTTGGTGATAACCAAGCGTATATTTAATAACTACAATACTACTCTCTCGCTAGAAAATGGAATCAAAAGTTGGAAAAAGTAAAAAAAATCCTTACATTTATACACAAACTGGCTTTCACCGGCTGCTTCGGCTGCCTTTTTTTGTTCTTCAGCTCAATCTCTGGCTCAACTGCTGTGGATTCACACACAAAGGATTGTGGGATTTCATTGGCAGTGAAGGAAACATCTATGCTGCCTTCAAAAATGTATCAGATTAAGGTATCTCAGTAGACAGGATGTGACACGAACATTAGATTTGGACACACCTTCATCCCTTCCTACCTACCTACAGTACCTCCATATACATCGCTGTACCATGTGCTACCAGATTACATATCAAACGTCCTATCAGCTTGCGCCATGGAGAGTTTCATGACTGAGCATAGAATCATTTGTCTCAGGAGAAAAACAAAACAAAAGATAACATGAATAGCAGATGAAACATGAGATATGATCAGATACTCATCTGTCGAGAGATATTGTTTGAAATTTTTAAAGTATTCATGAGGAAGCAAAAGCCTCTTTGAAACAGAAGTGGTGGGAGAGCAGCATTCCTCTTCTGTGCTACTCTCCTCTCTATAAGAGTGTTTTCTGCCCACATCATGACCCCTGGCTCGCAATTCCCTGCGGCAGGATATCCTTTCAGGCTCTCGCTATGCAAGAAATGCATAACTGATTGTTCAGTGTGACTTGAACCCCATAAACCACCACAGTGTATTGTTGCTTGATGTTTGTTGCAGATTTCTCCCTGGCAAAACAATGTCTGTAATTACAAAAGGAGGTGCTATCTACTGTCTGTGATGCATCTAATAGAGACTTTAATTAGACCGACACTAATTTGGCTCCCGTTTCAAGCATTTTCTCTTGTTACTAACTACAGTTAAGGAAATGAAGCATCTAATGCATTTAATGAAACGATTAGCTTTGTAGAAATGTTTTAATCCTGCAAAGTTGACATATAAAATGTGGCATCCGGAATTAGATTGTGCGATTGTTGTACCAAGAGTAGCCTGGGGAGATGAATGTTAAATGTGATCACTCAAATCATTTCTTACCTGGCTTAGTAGGCAGAGGAACAGAAATATTCCCATTACTACCTCCTATAACTCTCTCTCTCTCTCTCTTTGACTGAAAAGCGCTTCATGTACCTGTTTGTTTTGAGGAGGTACCAATGGCAGACCTGGCCCACTTGGTGCCCTAGGAATGATAAGACATAACCAAAGGAAGAAAAACACTTTTAACGACACAGTAGTTCTTAAAGTATAAGACTCATTAGTCTTGTAGTGCAATTTTTGTTTAGCATGCAAGAAGACTTGCGTTGAAATCCTGGCCTGTTTTATAAATATTATTATAATACAGTAAATTGCAATTGAACTTGACAACCAGTGATTAGCATGCAATTTTGTTGTATGGATCAGCTTTGAAATTTTCATAATATCTCAGTGACTATTTCACGGTATGAGTCATGCAAGTTCTAAGCGACATGAGGATGGGTAGATAATGACAGAATTTTCCATTTAAATCAGATAATGTGCAGAAAGTGTGATTAGATTGGATTGACCATATTAAGACATTAATGCATTATCTCTGCTGAAGCAGCTATTTTTACTCACAACAATTGTGCAACTTAAAGGAACAGTTAACCCAAATATGAAAATTCTTTCAATTACTCACCCTCATGCCATCCCAGATGTTATGACTTTCTTTTTCTGCAGAACACAAACAAAGATTTTTAGAAGAATATCTCAGCTCTGTAGTTCATTACAATTCAAGTGAATGGTGGTCAGAACTTTGAAGGTGCAGAAAGCACATAAAGGCAGCATAAAAGTAATCCATAAGACTCCAGTGGTTAATCTATATCTTCAGAAGCGATATGATAGGTGTGTGTTACACATTCAGTGGAAAGGAGAAGGCGAGAACCAGCTTGACGATATAAATAATATTTTAATGAGAAACTTAAACCAAAAGACACACACACAGGTGTCAGACAGCTGTCCTTAACTCTCTCTCTCTCGCACTGCCGTCTCCGATCGGCTTTATCAGCCTAAATAGGGGCCGGGTGTGCGGAATCACGACCCGGCCCCGCCCTCCGCTCTGCCACAGTGTGGGTGAGAAACAGATCGATATTTAAGTCCTTTTTTACTAAATTTTCCTCCAGGCCCAGTAGGTGGCAATGTGCACAAAGAATGTGAATCGCCAAAAACAAAAGAAGAAGAATGTGAAAGTGAAAGTAGAGATTTATAGTAAAAAAGGACTTAAATAATGATCTGTTTCTCACCCACACCTATTATATCGCTTCTGAAGATATAGATTTAACCACTGGGGTCGTGTGGATTACTTTTATGCTTCCTTTATATGCTCTTTGGACCTTAAAATTTCTGGTCACCATTCACTTGTATTGTACGGACCTACAGAGCTGAGATATTCTTCTGTTTGTGTTCAGCAGAAAAAAGAAAGTCATACACATCAGGGATGTCATGAGGGTGAGTAAATGATGAGAGAATTTTATGATGATGAGTGAACTATCCCTTTAATTATTAAAGATACAAATAAAAAAATTGCAAGTTGGCTCAAAAATATCAAGGAAATGGTCTTGATGCTTCTGTCTGACTATCTTTTTCTTTCTCTCTGTCTCTCTCTCTCTCACGCAGTGGGCAGTTCGCTATCGTGAAACGTTGTAAAGAGAAGAGCACAGGGGTGGAGTATGCAGCAAAGTTCATAAAGAAGCGTCAGAATCGGGTGAGCCGGAGAGGTGTTCGGCGAGAGGAAATTGAGAGGGAAGTGGACATCCTACAGGGGCTCCAGCATCCTAACATCATCACATTGCACGACGTTTTCGAGAACCGTACTGATGTGGTGCTCATCCTGGAACTGTGAGTGACAATGCATCCTCCCACGTGCTTTATGAAGAGCTACAAATACCCACTCAAACACAGCTCGCCTCACTATATAGTTCTTAAAGGGGCCATATCCTACACTTTTGTTGCATATTATTTTTTCCCTGAACTCCACTTACAGTGTTAGTCATGGTTTGTTGCACCAAAACAGTTTAGATTTACCTGACCATTGTCCACTCTCTGGCCCTTAGAATTAAACAAGGTGTTGTAGTTACATTACCTTCAAGACTTCTATATGCAAATCACCTCTCTTAAAATAGTCTAACTGTTTTTGTATATGAAGTGGGTAACAATAGCGTAAAGTTTTGAGTAGCTGTTGACATCTGGTTTTCTGTCATATGACCCCTTTAAAATATTAGCCTAATATTACATAGGCACTCCAGAATTTCTACAATTTTAAGACTATTAGTGGTGGTGCGATAAAAAGCCCATTAAACTATAAAAATGAGGGTTGTACCTTCAAATGAATGCGAGCTACTGCTTCATTTCAAGCACCTGTCCTCAAATGACTCCCATTTATCTCACTCACCACTGTTTAGACCAGTAGCTACTACTCAACTTGTCTTTGATGCTTTTTCAAAACTATTTTCCTATCTGTACTTGAATGATCGTTTCAACTGTTTCAACTACAATGTTAATCAGCTGATTCATTGGATCAGGTGCATTAGGTTGAAAAAACAAAACATTGGCTACATCCTAATTTGCATGCTATCCAACCTAAACAGAATGCAAGATTAGGATTAGTGAATCTCAAACCTTTTAACATTGTAAATAGAGGGCCAAAGGTGCCTGTAAGAGATTCTCTATTTACCGAAATTCAAATCACTGCCCCCAGTGGCAGAAGCTGGAAGTGCTGTTGAACTTTTGGGCACTTGTGCACTCCAGTTACCAGGTGAAATGTCCACATAGTGCCGCCAAAAGCAAGTTGTATTTTTAGTTGTAAATTAAGTAATACTCTAAAGAGGAGTACATATTGTATTAACTCTAACTCCTAACCAAAACCCCAACCCTAAACCTAACCGTCAGAGAAGTAAAAATTTAATTTTAAGGTGAATATGCAAACTCAGAACCAGCTCACCATTGTTTATGTAAGCATAATTGCTTCCTGGTTTTTATAGGACCAGAATCCGTGTCTCTGAGGCTGCTTGTGCATCATACTATCAGAAGTGCCAGGGGGAAAGGTAAACACATCAGAATTGATGTAAAAAATGTCTGATGGCGGATGATGCTTGTCAGTAATTCGGCAGAATGGGGTCTATTTCAGGCCACATGAACATTTGGAAGCAACATGTTGATTTCCCGTGTGATCATGTTGTAGCAAACACCCAAAAATGAAAAATGCCACTTTTTCCAGATGAAAAAATATTTAACAAATAGACATCTGGGCAACATACACTCACTGAGCACTTTATTAGGGACACTATGGTCCTAAGATCCACAGACTGTGTTGATCTATATTTTTTTTTTTCCTTTTCTCCCAAGTTGGAATGCCCAATTCCCAATGTGCTCGAAGTCCTCATGGTGGCGTAGTGACTTGCCTCAATCCGGGTGACGGAGGACGAATCTCAAGTTGCCTCTGCATCTGAGACGTCAATCCGCGCATCTTATCACGTGGCTTGTTGAGAGTGTTACCGCGGAGACATAGCGCTTGTGGAGGCTTCACGCTATTCTCCGCGGCATCCACGCACAACTCACCACACGCCCCACTGAAAGCGAACCACATTATAGTGACCACGAGGAGGTTACCCCATGTGACTCTACCCTCCCTAGCATCCAGGCCAATTTGGTTGCTTGGGAGACCTGGCTGGAGTCACTCAGCATGCCCTGTATTCGAACTTCGAACTCCTGTATTTGCGGCTCCAGGGGTGGTAGTCAGCATCTTTACTCGCTGAGCTACCTAGGCCCCCCTGTTGATCTACTTTGATCAATTTAACTCAAAAGTTAAAAATGCTATTGATGGCATTGCTCCTATAAAGGTCAGGAATATTACTTGGCAGGCATAAAGCACCATGGAGAAACACAACAGCAGTGCAAAACATGAAAAGAAAATGCAGGAAAGCAGAATGAATGTGACGGAAAACAAAACATGAAGTCCATTATAACATCAATAAAGACAGGCTTCATGCCTTCAATTTGGAACCACAGTACATACAGCAAGGCAAACTTTCTTCTCAAACATTATAAACAGCAATATAAACAACACCAGCACTCTTTTTGCTACTGTAGAGAGACTTACTAACCCCCCAACACAGATTCCCTGTGAAATGCTCTCTGACAGCATTTGCAAAAGGTTTGCATCTTTTTTCATGAAGATCAGTGATATTAGAATGACGATCAGCTCGTCCTCATGTTGCGCTGAGGTCAGACATCACCAACCACAAAAACTTCAGAAATTAGTCACTATGTCTGATTTTGAGGCAATTGATGGCAAAACCCTAGAAGAAATAGTACAGCATCTTAAAACGTCGACACACTCCCCACATCATTTTTCAAAAATATGTTTATCTGTGTGGAAAAATATCTGTTAGAAATAGTCAATGCCTCACTCCTTTCAGGCACATTTCCGATGTCAAGCCCCTTCTATAAAAGAGCAATCTGGATAACACTATACATTATTATATAACTACAGACCAATCTCAAATATTCCTTTCATGGGCAAGATCATTGAAAAGGTTATTTTCAATCAGCTCAACAAATTCTTAGACTTGAATGGTTACTTGGACAATTTCCTGTCTGGTTTCTGACTGCATCACAGCACAGAGACGGTGCTCATAAAGATACTTAAAGGTGCTGTAAGCAATTTCAGCCGTTCTACTTCCACGAGACTGAACTGTTGAATTAGCCACGCTCCCTCTTTCCAAAACACTGCACTCCAAAGATAACAAATTAGATTTATTGAGACCGACATCATGCAGAAATGGTTGTTTAAAACAACAGCAGCAAAATAGCGCCCTCAACAGACAAATGTTATGAACAGCATGGCTTAAAAATGGCAGTAAGCCTCAATAATTTGTTGCAACTACAATACTATGAAAATGATCAAAATGATTGACAGGTGAAAAGCGTCAATGTCCGCGGACACATTTTTGTTTGCTGTTGACGAAGTATACAGTTGTCATAGAGACCAGTGAGATATCTCAGGACACTTATTTAATTAATAAAAAAACAATTTTGCACACCTTTCCATGAAAAAAATCATGTACAGCACCTTTAATGATATTTGGCTAAATACTGATTTAGGCAAAATATCAGTGCTGAACATTCGGAAGCAACATGTTGATTTCACGTGTGATCATTTTGTAGCAAACACCCTAAAATGAAAAATGCCACTTTTTCCATATGAAAACACATTTAACAAATAGACGTCTGGACACATTTTTGTTTACTGTTTACAAAGTATACAGTTGTCACAGAGACCAGTGAGATATCTCAGGACACTTATTTAATTAATATATTTAAGGGAGTAGAAAATTGTTTTGCATACCTTTCCATGAAAAAAACCCACTTACAGCACCTTTAATGATATTCGGCTTAATACTGATTTAGGCAAAATATCAGTGCTGGTTTACCAGATCTCAGTGCTGCCTTTGAAACTGCTGACCACAACATTCTCCTAGACAGATTGGAAAACTGGGTTGGGCTCTTTGGGATGGTCTTCATCTGGTTCAGGTCATATCTAAAGAGAGGGGTTACTATGTGAACATAGGCAACTATATCTTACACCGCTTCTGTTCAACCTGTATATGCTCATTGTAGGGCAGATTATAAAAAAGAACCAAATTGCGTACCATAGCTATGCAGATGACACCCAGATTTTTTACACTGTATCATTTTATTTCAGTATTCTTTTTCTATTTTATTCATTTGAATAATTTGTACTCTTTTAAAATCTATTTTATTACTTTTTATTCTTATCTCTTGTTTTTAATTGGTTTTAACATTTATTTTATCTTGTATTTTCTTTATAATTTTTATGCAAAGCACTTTGAATTGCCATTGTGGATGAAAGGTGCTATATAAATAAACTTGCCTTGCCTTGCCTAATAAATTGCCTGACATGGTCTTCTGCTGTTGTAGCCCATCCACCTCAAGTTTTGACGTGTTGTGCATTCTGAGATGCTATACTGCTCACTACACTTGTACAGAGTGGTCATCTGATTTACCGTATTTCTGTCAGCTCGATCCAATCTGGCCATTTTCCGTTGACCTCTTTCATCAACAAGGCATTTCTGTCCACAGAACTGCTGCTCACTGGATGTTTTTTGCATATGGCACAACTCTGAGTAAACTATAGAGACTGTTGTGCGTGAAAATCCCAGGAGATCAGCAGTTACAGGAATACTTAAAGCAGCCTGTCTGGCACCAACAATCATGGCACGGCCGAAATCACTGAGATAATTTTTTTCCCCATTCTGATGGTTAATGTGAACATTAATTGAAGCTCCTGACCCGTCTGCATGATTTTATGCATTGTGCTGCTTCCACAAGATTGAATGATTAGATAATAGCATGAATAAGTAGGTGTACAGGTGTTTCTAATAAAGTGCTCAGTGAGTGTACATGCACTATCAGGGTTGTATTTTATGATATGGTAGTGCTGTATGATCCAATACTGTTTGCTCTCGTACTGCTTACTCTTAAATATAAACTTTCCCATAACCAGTACATACTTCTAGTGCGTAGTAGAAATATGGAAATTGGGATGCAGCCCTTCTGTTAGCCCTTCTGTCTGCTTATCAGTGCTAAGCCAAAGTATAGAGTAATTTATGGTGTACTCAGTGTACACCAATTACATTTGCTACAAATCACAGTCCTTAAGAAGATACAGAATGATGAGTCCCTTTCCAAATTTACTTGGTGAAATTCCAGTGAATAAACGTTTCGCTATTCATTACCGCTTAATTTTCATGGCTGCTTTGTTGACTGTTCTCTTACGTCATTTGTAAACTGAACAATTTGTTACACTTTGTATCCATGTGTTTGTGTATATTTGTTGTCAGTGTACCTCCTGATCTGGAGTCCTGAATGTTTACTGTGTTTCTGCCTGTACAGCACGAGAGAAACTAGTAAATGTCAGTGCTCTAGAGTTTCTGAGAGGCACAGCTCAGGTTTTAGCCTATAATGTGTGCATTGGAGCGTAGAGACTCAATTAAGACTAATTGTGGACTGAATCCAATCGGCTGAATGGAATGGACTGTCTATGTCTCTCAGCTGCTCTTCATTTTAAGTAAAGAACATTTATATGGAGCCACTATTTAGACTACAAAGAGGACATAGTGTACAAGTTCAGCCAGACTGATATGCTGCTATGTTAAAAGTGTTAGCAATAAAAAAGGGTTATACTTAGCTTTTTAAACACTGCTGTGGTTAACTGTTTCACAGGAAGTTTACTAGTCTCATCAAGATGAACAACAGTAAAGAAGCTTTAGTAATCAATTTAGTGTCCATTTATGTGTGAGATCATACTCATTTAATAGTCAGAGGGCTTTTTTGTTTAAATAATAATAATAAAAAAATAAATAAAATGTAAGAATAAGATTCAATGAATGAACTGTTTGAACATCCCAACCAGCCCAACATAGCAATATTGGCTCAGCCAATGGCGTGAGCTTGGGGAGGGACTATTTGTTTGTATTCAACCAATGGAAGATGGGGGGAATGTTTGGGAAACCTGTTTGAAAATAATACATGTTTTTGCAATTCCATTTGGTGACACTAGTGGTGCAGAAATTTCACACTTCACTTTTAAAGTCAGTTTGTTGCTTTTGTTGGATTTGGTTTGAAGCTGTTTCTGTATGTGTGTGTTTGCGTGTAAGACAAGTAACCGAATTATAACCCATTGAAACTGTCTTTTTCAGTGTATCTGGAGGCGAACTCTTTGACTTCCTGGCCCAGAAGGAGTCACTGAGTGAAGAGGAAGCCACAGAATTCATCAAACAGATTCTTAATGGAGTTCAACACCTGCATTCTAAGAACATTGCACATTTTGACCTGAAGGTACAAAAACAACTTATACTCAGACAGTTCTATAGATTGCTATATATGGTCAGGCTTGGGGGGTAACAGATTACTTGTAACGGCATTAGGTAATCAGGATACAAATATTAGGTAACTGTAATCTGTTTCAGTTACATAAAACCCATCATAATCAAATTACAGTTACATTTTCCAAAAATTGGGATTACTGTCAGGATTACAAGTTGTAATTTCTGACAAAAGAAATAGTGAATTTTCCTGACAGTGAAACAGACAGCTGTTTGTTTAGAGTGAGAAATGGTTTAGATGTGTGTTCTTTCTCATGACTCACTTGAGTCAGAAGCGCCTCCTACTGTCGCATGTGCAAATAACACCTGTCTCACATCAGCACTCTGCTCTAGAGGCAAACAGCTGCTTCATTGCGATGGCCACGGAAGAACATGCATTATTCGCTCTTTAAAAAAGAAAAGCGAAACAACATTAAAATTCAGTGGAATTTATGCCTTCCAGCTGTGAAGGTGCTCTCATTATCCAAGGACCTGAAAATTTGAAGGTGATAAGAGCCAGGCTAGCCTATAGCTAGGTTAGCTAAAATTAGTTACTATTAAAATGTGTTAAAATGAGTTAGCTTTAGTGCTCAAAGAAATCCGTGGCCCTCATCGTTTGGCGGGAGCAGGAATACCTGCCAATAATGACATGATTTGCGCATCATTGCTGGTTTGGAATAGAAATCCCCTGGTCTGCATGGCTGCAAACGCGAACTGTACTATATTAGCCAGGACGTCCTGTATGTTGTCCCGTTCCATATTGTAGCTGAAAAAATAACCCCTCCCCCAGGTGAACGATACTTTCATAATTTCAGATTTATTTTTTAATACAACAACAATACAAAAATCAACTGAAAAAATTGAAAATCTGCTATGACTGTCTCTCCTTTTTCACCTCTCATAATTTTGCATCCCTGATCATTATTAACAAATCCAAATTGTACACAAAAATACCAAATTAATTGAAAATGTGTTTTACGTTCTTAGGAAAGAAAGTTCAATGAAGAATTTATCTGATTTTGATAAATTATTGTTGAGAAAAGTTCAAATGTCTGGGTGAGGGAGATGTTCTGGCAAGTGTAACATGTTCAACACTTATAGTAATTAGGAATAAGTCACTGAAAATACACACTAAAAGTATAAATCTGTTTTGATCTATTCTTTAAAAATAGATTTTGTTTTCTTTTTGGAATCAAACCTTTTTTCCCCCTTTAAGATCCTCCTTAAACAGAAACCTAAACATAGAAATCAGCCATAAACTGTTAGCTGGTGATGTTTGACTTTGGATCATGAGCAAGCAGAGGAAAGACACTCATTTTATTTATGACAATAATAATGATGATGATGAAAATGATAACGTGTGATCTACCTATTTAATACAGTCTGAAGTTAATGAATATTGCAAATTACAATTGCCTATACACACTAACTGCAGTACATGATAGAATTACACTTTGCAGTGTTTTTTAATCTGAGGTATATGCTGCCAGTTTTAGTTTAATGTTAACCAAGACATACTGTAACTCAGTGCATCTGTTCTGATTATATTTGCTTCATGAGAAATTTTCTTTTTCTGTAGCAGACAGAGAACTCACCTGGTTTCTTTAAAAATACTGAGTTGTTCATTAACAGCTCATTTACTGTTTTCTTGGTAGGGTACTATGTCCAAGTTTCTTTCCTTAGATATAATAACAGCTACAGCAGTACTCATAATATTACTCAAACATGTTCTGTTTTCGTTCAAGGCATAATTTTTTTTTGAGTTTTAGAGATCATATTGATTTGATCTTGACTTTATTTACATATGTGCCCTTGTAGTAATACAAAAGTAATGAAAAAAATAATCTGATTACATTACTTCCATATTGCTGTAATTGGATTACATTGCCGATTACATTTATTGTTAAATAATCAGTAATCTGTAACGGATTACATTAAAAAAGTAACCCTCCCAACCCTGAATATGGTTTAATTGTGGAGGCAAGAAACAGCTACATTGGTTGCCATGGCAGCAGTTTCGCTCTTCTTAGCAAAAGTGAATGTGCCTTTTCAGAGGAAAAAATACTCTTTGTTGCATGGCAACACCTGTAAATTTGTATAGCAAAATAACTGTATTCACTTTTCTAAGACCTGTCACTGCACTATTTATAGGAAACACATAGGTGACCCCATTCTGTCACACTGAAACAAATCATAATCATAATCAGTATTTTTCAGGGCTGGGAAATTTAATTTCAAAAGTTGACTGTTTAACACATAAAAAAAAACTCTACAATTAATGCAGTATCACTTTTTTTTGTTTTTTTCTGAAACTTCGCTAATGCTTTTCCCCACTTCCTGTGGCTAAAACTGGCTGTAACGGGTAACGATGTGCAAGGAGGAGTCGGGAACAGGCTGAACAGTCAACAAATGTTTTAATGACATAAATCAACTTAAACACACAGACACACACACACAGTTGCCACGTGTGTCTCTCTCTCTCTTGAACTGGTGCCTCCGGCTCATCTTTATCCCCTCCCGGCTGATTAGAACAATTCAGGGCCAGGCATGCATCCTCACGGCCCGGCTACGCCCTCCTCCTCGTCACACTAGCTTACGTATATACATTTCCAGGCAGTACACGCTCGACTCGACTGCACATCCTAGTACAGAAGCTGATTGTGTGGAGCAGTGCATGCTTTTTCATTACGTTCAACGCATGTCCCGAGCATAATAAACACATGAGCAGATTTACTGTATGGAGAATGTAGACTTTACCCGCAAGCGGTGAGCCAGGTGTGGGAGAGATACGGGCAAACTGCTTTATATCTTTGCATTGCCCGAAAACGCTCACTCACTGTCATCTAAACCAGTGTCAAAAGCAAAAGTGTGCGAGAGAGACCCTGTTTGTGCACGACAGAGACTGAACGGCAGCCAGAGAAACTAATTGTTTTGAGATATTAAACTTCAGCAAATTTAACTTCAGCATTCAGTTTGTTTTATATCTGTATGTAAAGTATAGTGTCTAATAATGCATTGGCAATGTACACTTAAGTTTATCTTGCCAATAAAGCTTGATATAAATTGAATCTGCCCATTTGATCCTATTATTATAAAAATCTACTGAAAAACGGCAGAAGACTTTGCCCAACTTGAAATACAGCATGCCCACTGATTTTATGGCATGTAACTCTATTCACAAAACATTATACAAAATTAACATGTACATATTTAAATAATTAAAATATGTGAATGATGACTAACCAATTTCTTGTAATATCTTTGTGACAAATATATTTATGATTATGTTTTAATGTTTGTTTTTATGTATCATGTACCATGATTATTCATGATTAATCGCAGAAAACTGAGCAATAAATTTGTTAAAAATTTAATAGATTAACAGCCTTAGTATTTTTACTTGTTTAAATATTTTAAATATTTAAAAAGGATATCCTTATTTAAATTGTAAATATCCTTAAAACAAGATACTGTACATTTATTTGAGAAGCAAAATTGTATAACACAATAGGACTTGTTTTCAGAAAATATATCTTGAATTAAGTTTTTTCTTGTTTTAATCATAAACCTCACTAAAATTAATTAAAATAAAAATAAGAAAAAAAAACTGTTAAGAAAAATAAACATATAAAATAAAATTAACAAAAAAACAATTTAGACAAATAAATTTAATTCAACATATGTTTTCTAAAAGCAAGTCATAATATATTATGCAATGTTGCTTCTCATTTATCTCATTTTGAAGATGTTTATATGTATTTTTAACTGGAAAATAAGACAAAAATCGAAAAAATGTTCAATGCAATTATTTGAAAATATCTGTAACAACTTATAAAGAGTTATGTGTCTCTGGAGTCCTCATCCCTGCTGGTACGAGTCCAGATATTCTAACACCACGAGGTTAGCAGCGACACATGATGAGACATGTCACCCATGCTGTTCTTGGCGATAATCTTCATCCTGTTTTTCTAAGTGCTGCTCCCTGTAGCTGTACAAAGGCAGCCAGAATAACTGGATATAACACTCTCATTTCAATCAAAAAATGCTTAATGCTCAGTTGACAAACTGTGCAATGCCATTGCAATGGGCAATGATAGATGTGTCTTTTCACTTTAAGTATGTAGAGGCATTAATAAGGGAACAGAACAGGGGTTGAGCTTCCGTCGGAATTACATGAAAACACTTCATCAGCATGCAAAATGCTGAGGTGGAGGTTACATGGTCATAAACACACTGAAATGAATAGTGTTTCCTTGTACATGTTGTACATGTTTAAATAATTAAATGTTTATACATTTTTGATAATGTTTGAATATTTGGTCAAATTACATTGATACATTTTTGTCATTTTGCACATTATTGTCAACTAAAATATGCAATTTTTGTCAACTAAAATCATATACCATTTTTAGTTTTAAATTTACTAAAATGTATTAAAATGTCATGATGAAATTTAAAGAACATTTTCGTCAAAAGACAAAAATTATGACTAAAATAAAAAACTATATATGGGGTTGTGTACTGTTGATTGGGAAACTGCCACAAGTGCTACAGCTCAACATATGCACTAACAGCTTCAACTGTTTGCTTGTTTTTGACATAATTTGGGTGGCTGATCATGGTTGTATTGTTAATTTCTTTGGTTTTCAGCCTGAGAATATCATGCTGCTGGACAACAATGTTCAAATGCCGCGGATCAAGCTTATTGACTTCGGTTTGGCGCATAGGATCAAGGACGGAGTGGATTTCAAAGACATTTTTGGGACTCCAGAATTTGTTGGTAAGTCTATGAATGTACAAAAGAACATGATTTAAAAAGGCAAGTGAGTGATTCATTTTCATATTACTGGAAGGGCACTGATGTGTCAGATGCAGCTGAAATTCTCTACCTTCTTTGGACATTCTACATTGTTGTTTTGAACCAAATGGCAGTACAGGGATACTTCTAACTGGGTTTATTTTCAGCTCCAGAAATAGTCAACTATGAGCTGCTGGGATTAGAGGCGGACATGTGGTGAGAACTCTTAATCACATCACGCTTTGTACTTTACATACAGCAACATCAGTGCTTGGCAATGGCTTAACCATGTGTTCTCTTCCTTCCCTGTGTTTCCTTCAGGAGCATCGGAGTCATCACATACATCCTGTAAGTGTTAATGGAGGATTGGGGATTACTCCTCAGACTGGATTCATAGACATCTAGATATTCATAGGCATCCCATAGACTGCTAGATTGATAAATGCAATGGAATCAGTCAGAGATTACACAAGTTCACATGGTATACAAATTTGGCTCAAGCACGAGACTCAACTCATGCTCTAATTTAAACTTAATTTTTGGAAAGTTTATTACAGAGAAATGCATTGAATTTTTCTGTTTACATCTATTCTTCTACACAGTTTTCTGCAATTTATTCAGTCCAAACCACTTAACGACCCCATTCAAGCTTTGTTTTGTAGGTAATTTCGGTCTTAAGTGTGCAATCTATTTGTTCTTTTTAAAGAAATTTAAGATAATAATTTGGAAATAGAAAGTACGCTATTCAAAATCTAACCAACAGCGGTGATGTCACTGTAATATTTGCATACTGAATTACAATTGTTCTCTCTTATGTATAAAAGAATGCTCTGGGTTCAAAACAAGTTAAGCTCAATTAACAGCATTAATGGCATGCTGTTGATTTCCACAAAAAAATTATTTTCACTTTACAGGAAGACATTTTAAATGGAAGGGAATGGGGCCAGTCCATAAACGCTAAAATACACACTGTTTAAAAAGTATAGCAACAAGATGTAAACACTATACATGATAACATGATTTTGGTGTGATAAAATCCCGTACTAACATTATCAGTGTAAAGTTATATCCATTAATACAACTTATTTGCTATGATAACAAAACCCTGTTATCCCAGTAGTGTATACAGCTTTACACAAATAAGGTTAGTAAGCAATTTTCACAAAATATTTTATGGTAAACACATCCCAGATGTGTCTGACTTTCTTTCTTCTACTGAACACAAATTAGGATTTTTAGGAGAATATTTCAGCTCTGTACATCCAAGCAATGCAAGTGAATGGTAACCAGACCTCTGAAGCTCCAAAAAGCACATAAAGGCAGCATAAAAGTAATTAATAAGACTCCAGTGGTTAAATCCCTATTTTCTGAAGCGATATGATGGGTGTGGGTAAGAAACAGATCAATACTTATGTCCTTTTTTACTATAAATCTCCAATTTAACTTTCACATTGTTTCACATTTTAAATGCGAAAGTGATAGTGGAGATGGGGAACTATCTAGCTGTTTAAGGTTCACCTTCAAGGTAAAACATTGAAAGTAACTTTTATAGTCTGATTTGTTGTAGAGTGACTTTGTGATGTGTCAGCAATAGCCTCAATGACAAATAAGTGAACCAGAATACTGAATAGTGAATCAGCCATAATGTTACACCCATTGTCGGTGTCAACATAATTAAGGCACTTAACAGCTGTCTGATCTATAAGTGTATGTCTTTATTTTTTAAGGTTAAGTGGGGCATCACCGTTCCTGGGCGACTCCAAGCAGGAAACTCTGGCAAACATCTCAGCTGTGGACTATGAATTTGATGAGGAATTCTTCGGCAGCACCAGTGAACTAGCCAAAAGCTTCATCAGACAACTGCTGGTAAAAGATACAAGGTAAGAGGTAAAATCAAGAGAAAGAGCAAAAATAACAGTAAATTGTAAAACAGTGGTTCTCAGCTGGTCAGATTTTACATGTGCCAGCCTTTCCCAGCAAGAAAAAGTTTGTGCTGGGAATTTTCTCCCAATTTGGAATGCCCAATTCCCAATGTGCTTTTAAGTCCTTGTGGTCACATAGTGATTCACCTCAGTCTGGGTGGCAGAGGACAAATCCCAGTTGCCTCTGCGTCTGAGGCCATCAACCTGTGCATCTTATCATGTGGCTTGTTGAGCATGTTGCCATGGAGACATAGCATGTGTGGAGGCTTCATGCCATCCACCGCGGCAACCACACTCAACTCAATTCTCGCACTGAGAATGAACCACATTATAGTAACCATGAGGAGTTTACCCCATGTGACTCTACCCTCCCTAGCAACCAGGCCAATTTGGTTGCTTAGGAGACCTGGCTGGAGTCACTCAGCATGCCCTGGGATTCAAACTAGCGAGCTAGCAAACTCCAGGGATGGAAGCCAGCGTATTTTACCACTGAGCTACCCAGGTCCCCAGCACCAAAATTTTTAATCAAATGAATTACATGATGTGCCAATTAATTTTATTGAATTAATCGCAAATCAATATTTACTGTGAAATGCCCCCAATTACACAACTTTCCCATGTTGCCATTAGCCTTATTTGGCTAGCTTCCACCAAGTGAAAAAAAGACGCACAACCTTTGACGTCAACAATAAAAGATTTGGGAAGCATTTTCTCCTTTCCTTTTAAAAGTTAATAGCATATTTGTTTTGCTATCCTAACTATTTATAATTATGTGGTTAGTTGCATTTTTTTATTTGCATTTAGCATTGTTATTTGCCTTCTGTCCATAACCCTATTAAAACAGATCTGCCCATTTTTGGGTTGCAACAGTTGAGAAACACTGTTCTAAAGTCTTCAGCATGAGGCTCTTTTAAAAAAAAAAAAATTCCTCTTTAAATAATGGTTTGGTCTGAAAGCAATTTGTACATTTTTCAGTTTCGATTGAATTTGGTATCAAAAGCATTTCAAAAATTTTCTTTAATGGACCCTATTAGACAGGCTTGAGCGTGCAATGTTCACTACTGTCAAGTTAATATGTTCAGAGATACACTATATTGCCAAAAGTATTCGCTCATCTGCCTTTAGACGCATATGAACTTAAGTGACATCCCATTCTTAATCCATAGGGTTTAATATGACGTCGGCCCACCCTTTGCAGCTATAACAGCTTCAACTCTTCTGGGAAGGCTTTCCACAAGGTTTAGGAGTGTGTTTATGGGACTTTTTGACCATTCTTCCAGAAGCGCATTTGTGAGGTCAGACACTGATGTTGAATGAGAAGGCCTGGCTCGCAGTCTTCGCTCTAATTCATCCCAAAGGTGCTCTATCGGGTTGAGGTCAGGACTCTGTGTAGGCCAGTCAAGTTCTTCCACACCAAACTCGCTCATCCATGTCTTTATGGACCTTGCTTTGTGCACTGGTGCGCAGTCATGTTGGAACAGGAAGGGGCCATCCCCAAACTGTTCCCACAAAGTTGGGAGCATGGAATTGTCCAAAATCTCTTGGTATGCTGAAGCATTCAGAGTTCCTTTCACTGGAACTAAGGGGCCAAGCCCAGCACCTGAAAAACAACCCCACACCATAATCCCCCCTCCACCAAACTTCACAGTTGGCACAATGCAGTCAGACAAGTACCGTTCTCCTGGCAACCGCCAAATCCAGACTCGTCCATCAGATTGCCAGATGGAGAAGCGTGATTGGTCACTCCAGAGAACGCGTCTCCACTGCTCTAGAGTCCAGTGGCGGCGTGCTTTACACCACTGCATCCGACGCTTTGCATTGCACTTGGTGATGTATGGCTTGGATGCAGCTGCTCGGCCATGGAAACCCATTCCATGAAGCTCTCTACGCACTGTTCTTGAGCTAATCTGAAGGCCACATGAACTTTGGAGGTCTGTAGTGATTGACTCTGCAGAAAGTTGGCGACCTCTGCGCACTATGCGCCTCAGCATCCGCTGACCCCGCTCTGTCATTTTATGTGGCCTACCACTTCGTGGCTGAGTTGCTGTCATTCCCAATCGCTTCCACTTTGTTATAATACCACTGACAGTTGACTGTGGAATATTTAGTAGCGAGGAAATTTCACAACTGGACTTGTTGCACAGATGGCATCCTATCACAGTACCAGGCTGGAATTCACTGAGCTCCTGAGAGTGGCCCATTCTTTCACAAATGTTTGTAGAAGCAGTCTGCATGCCTAGGTGCTTCATTTTATACACCTGTGGCCATGGAAGGGATTGGAACACCTGAATTCAATTATTTGGATGGGTGAGCGAATACTTTTGGCAATATAGTGTATGTTTTAGATCTGTTACGGGTTAAGGTGACATCCCACAGATAAAGTGCTTATTAAGGCAAGAGTAGACTTGCCTGTCTTTAAAGGTGCTATATGGAAGATTGACAACAAGTGATTGAAATGAGTACTGCAGTCCAAATTCAAAATATTGGAGAGTTGTCTGCCCCGCCCCAGACTCGAAGCTCATGCGTGTTGCCAGAATGAGGACACGCAACATTTTAAAGGATTTCTGGGCTTTAAGCTGTCTCCATCTTCCAAAGGCATCACCAATATTTATCCTTGTTTTACTACGCCTCTGGTCATGGTGGTTTTTAGATGGATGGTGAGGCTTTTTAGGTCAGGTGGAATCTGTAATCTCTGATCCAGTTCGTTTGCTGGCTTCCATGGCTGCAGCATGCAGTGTTGTTTGCCTGCAAACTTGTTCAAATGTGGCAACCCGGCGGTGTCAAAATACTATTGGTGAGTGGGATTACACAGGCCAAAACATAAACAGAAATTCCGGCCCGGAATGGAAACTTCAAAGTAGAATAGACTGGCTCTAGCATTGTTATTGGAGAAGCCAGTATTTCAACTTAGCATGTTCCTAATTCTCTAATGACATATTATGGTCATTTTATGTAAAATTATTACATATAGCACCTTTAACTGAGCCAAAGTAAAGTCTCTTCTCATCTTCTTTATGTCTGTCAATCTCTCTTTTACTTTATCTTCATGTTGTTGTTCTGCATTTACTTTCATTTTGCTTACCAATGTTTTTGTTTTTCAGAAAGAGGCTTAAGATACAAGATGCACTCAACCACCCATGGATAAAGGTAAACACTTGGATTATGTCTGAAACCTGCACAATTGAAAACATGTTTATACAAGCTTGTGTGGCTTGTTTAAAATGAATGCTTATTACTGGTATTCTAAAGCTTGACAGCTTTCAACTTTGCTCTGCTGGGTGTACAGAGTGAACTGACCTCTGAATGGTAGTAGACGCATCATTAACTGGTTAACAACAAAACATAGGGTTGGAAAAACTTACTGTAAACATATCACGACACACCTTGAACTTACATATGAGTTACATTGTAATGATGCTGGCAATGATGAAGTCGATGGTGTAAAGAGCCCAAGTGCAATTTTATTTATGAACGTGAAAACCCTAACTATAAACATGAAACATAAATGTGACATGAACTTGACATGAACTTGACATGAACTTGACATGAACTTGACATGAACTTGACATGAACTTGACATGGCATATCAAACACATAATACCTAACAAAGGACAATGGAAGACATGAGGGCTTAAATACATGGACATGGGAGAACAAACCAATGAACAAACAGGACTCTAAACAAGATGATTAAACAATAAACCAATGAAAACAAGACACATGAACATGGAGGGAAAACAGGAATAACATAACTAGGGAACCACATGACATGAACAGAAAATAAACTTTCAAAATAAAAGACATGAAATACATGAACACGCACATTAAACATTACATTCATAACTGATATACCAATTAATCAGGGTCCAAAATGAACTTTAACACGTGCCAAAGGTGGGTGAATTGAGAAACTGTAACTGTACTGTATCTTGTTTTATAAAATTATTTATTGCATTATTTCATTATTTTATTTTCCATATGCAGAGCTGGATTGACGAAACATTCTTAAGAACTATTTTCTTGTTAATTTCTAACTAAAACATTTCTAACTAAAAAGTTACGAATATTTTGTATTCCCGAAAAAATTTACGTTCTTAGATTTTGTCTTAAGATTAAGAAAATATGTAAGAATTAAAATTCTTGAAAAATACAATTTAATTGTCGCAAAAAACATCTGAAAGTTAAGATAACCTCACAGTTATCTTAAATACCAAAAGGCAGACTTATGTTTAATGAATTGAATGGGTTGTTTCAAATGTGACGCGTTCTATCATGTTGAGTCGGAAGCTGCAATGGGCAGTTTATGTGATTGTAAACACGTTTTTGTAGATGTTATCACAAAATTCAAACAATAAATGTTTTGAAGCTTCTTAATGGGGTGATCAATCAAGAAACAAAATCATTAGAAAGCGGAAGCTGTCCTCTGCTGCCATTTCCCATGCCCGCCTCTATACTTTCCAACTACTTGATATAATTGTCAAGCTTCCCTAGAAGAACTTTTTCCTTACAGTAATTTCCTCAACAAGAACCTCCAACTCTTATCTACTGAAGTTTTTATTTTTTATTTTACTCCATGCCAAATGGTTACCAGCAATAAAGTCAACTTTGACGGTTGATGTGGTTAAACATCTCACACACTTTATAATTCCAAAAAATTACAGCAATGCTTGCCACTTAAAAGGTTATTAGATACGTTTATTGTTATGATTAAAGTGTTGAAGTAGCCTATTAAATTTGTTGTATTAGATAAGGCAACCTCATGAGCAGACTAGAAATAATCAGACAATGCCAAAGCCTGTGATTAAGAAAATTTGAGAACCTAACAATTTGAAGAATTGCCCATAAGAACGTTCTTAGGAATGTCTTATTTACCCGAAGAACTTTTGTAATTTTCTTAACATTTTTGTGAATCTGGTCCCAGGTCATTGTGTGTTGCTTACAGGATCATAAATGAGTCGCTCAGTGACACGGAGCCCTTTAGTGATTTCATTCATCCAGATTTTCCTGGCTCAACGCCAGGAATGTCACCACATCAAATTCTTAAGAAACAATACCGAAAACTTATTTTCCTAGACAAATATCTATTGGTGAATTTTCCACTGAGGTAAAGTTGTTTTAAGACATCATAGTCACTAAACTTGTCTTTTGTTGACTGCTTTTAACTTTTATTTGATCACACCATTTTATATGAACCATGTAACGAGACAGGTGAGAAATGAGGATCTAAATGCAGCTTTAAACAAAGTAACTCAATATAAAGACAACAAAAACACAGGGAACCAAGTACAGAGCATAACGAACACATGCAAAGACTGACAAACTAGCCAGGGGAAACAAGGGCTTAAATACACAAGGAACACCTGGGGAAACAATCAGGGAGACCCAAACATGAAAATAAACTACAAAGGACTTCAAAATATACAGGAAACAGGAATGGGGAACCAAACAAGAATTTCAAAATAAAAGTCTAAGTACAAAAACAGAGAATACATGACAAACCATGCGTTAAGCTGCAACATGGTTAATAACATGGTCCAAGTGGTTAATAGCTTCATATTGTCTTTTTCACCTGGTGGGTGTTATTTTTGGACTGTGCATTTAAGTAAAAGATAACTTTAACAAGAGTTAGTTTTAGTCATTTAATCTGTGGCCTCAAACCTACGGCCAAATCACAGCCATATTGATAAATGGCACATAAGCTTGTTCAGTGATGTTGCTTAAAAAGCATACAATTATCAGGAAGTTTTGTTTTTAGAATCGAAATGACAAGGACATTTGTAAATTGAATGGCATAATTTTTCAGTCAATCAAATGTAAACTCAACCAACCTGAAATCACAAAACATCTTTTAACTCACAGTATTGTGTCATGTTTGTGCCGTTTGGACACAAAACTTGCTCGTGAACGACTAGATGCTCGTTTGCATGCAGTTCATCATCATGGAAGCAATAGCATGTTAGGAGAACAAGTTCCATTAATTGATTGGATTGAAGAGAAGGCTGATGGTGAGTTGTGCTGTGGTTCCCACCCTAACACCATTGTCCTTCTTAACTGAGACCATCACTAACTCCACTTCCTGCCTGGGTCCACTATTGACCTATGTGTGAGTTGCGTGCTTTGAAACAGTGAATTAGCCTCTTACTCACTCTTTCTCCCAATCTCTCTATGCAAAGTCCCACAAATGGGCAGAGGACAACAGCACCACCCAAGAGGCCCAGACAAGAGTGGAATCATGGCAGCTGAAGACTAAGCGTCTAAAAGAGTACACCATTCAGTCCCACTCCAGCATGCCACCCAACAACACATATGTCAACTTTGAACGTTTCGCCAATGTGTTGGAGGACATCTCGCTAATGGAGATGGGTCTTGAGGGCATGGCTAAGAAGCGTGAATCCCTTCAAGAAGACATTGAAACTCTTCTTTCCATCTACAGCGAGAAGGAAACCTGGTACAAAGAGGAAAACGAGAGCATACGGCAGGAGCTCTCTCAGGTGCGTTACGAGTTCCGTAAAGCTGAGGTGTTGAGAAAAGGCCTCCAGGAGGACTTGAGGACAGCCGACACCAGCTTAGCCAGCGTCAGTTGTCGATACCAGATGAGGGAAGCCCATCTGAGCTCTCTCAGACGGGAGCTGAACGCTGAACTCCACAGGTTGCAGGATGTTTTTGGATCACTAAAGGGAGAAGCTGGGCACAGGGGTGTGGGTTCAATCTCAGGACTGAACAATGAGGTGAATGAAGCCCTGAAAGAGCTGCTGAGCAGGGCCTGTGGGTTGGAGCAATGTCCTGGAGCACAGCCAGACATCTCAGAGTCTGGTTAATGGAGATTAGACAGCATTTGTAATGCACTGGGATTGGGAGTATTGCATGCTGTTAAATGCAATTTTTTGTGGTCTAGTACAGTTTCCTACTTTGTAAAAAGTGATAACCTGCAATTGTTAGCTTCCGGAATACCTTTGCACACCAGAGGTGATGCGATAATGTGAAATGAATCACTGATGAATGGCCCTTTCACATTAAAATCAAGACAAATGATCACCATTAACACATACATGCCTTTACAATAGGTGGTGCTAATCAAAGAGCAATTTTACCCTGGTATAGTAGGTGGCACTTCCAGCTGGTCTGCCCTTTGCCCATCACAGATGAGAAGAAGAAGAATTACTTGACAAGCTTGCAAAACAACCATGTCTGAGTTTCACTTAAAAAAGTGTATGCCCTTCCCTCGCTAACTTCACTCTGTCTTATTGACTTGGATGTACAGTACGTCATGGAGCATACATGTGTGTAGGCAGGCTCCCTCAGTCAAAATTGAGGGGTTGAGGGTCTGTCCGCAGAAACTTCCCTTACCCAGTGAACGAAGTAGAACGGTCTTAAAAAATGGCGATGAGGATTCCCCCGAGGGGAAGTGCTTACGGAAGTTAGCGAGTACATGTTTAAAGTGAAGTGGAATGCAACCCATGATATCACAACTAATTTCTTTATCTAGCAGATGGAAAAAAGAAAACAGATTTCTCTACAAGCTGCTGCAGCAATGACGAGTTTGTTGTTGATTTACTCAAAGGAAAAAGAAAACATTCAAGGCACTTTCACAAACTATTTCGGTTCAACTACTGAACAAGTTGACTGACAGTATTATCATGTAGACACAGTCTGCTATAAATCTCAACCATCAGTACCCATCTTCAGTCTGACCCATTATTAGAAACTTTAATACTGCTAACAACAGGGGGCCTGGGTAGCTCAGCGAGTAAAGACGCTGACAACCACCCCTGGAGTCATGAGTTCGAATCTATGGCATGCTGAGTGATTCCAGCCATGTCTCCTAAGCAACCAAATTGGCCCTGTTGCTAGGGAGGATAGAGTCACATGGGGTAACCTCCTTGTGGTCGCTATAATGTGGTTCTCGCTCTCGGTGGGGCGTGTGATGTGTTGTGCCTGGATGCCATGGAGAATAGCGTGAAGCCTTCACACGCACTATGTCTCCACAGTAACACGCTCAACAAGCCACGTGATAAGATGCGCAGATTGACGGTCTCAAACATGCAGGCAACTGAGATTCGTCCACCATCACCCGGATTGAGTCACTACACCACCACGAGGACTTAGAGGGCATTTGGGCATTCTAAATTGTGGAGAAAAGGGGAGAAAATCAAAAAGAAAAAAAATACTGCTAACAACAGCACTGCTTAAATGACTCAATTTCACAGCAAGAAACCACCATGTTTTTTTGTATACAAAGGCACACAGAGTGCACTGTTACTCACAGCAATAGTATTAATATTATTAATATTTGCCGAAGAGGCCAACAGTAGGGTTATGTTCAGTGATATTGAAATAAAACAAACAATATTTAATTCCTGGGCCAAGAGAAAAAAAACATTGACACACTCACCATAAAAAAACCTCACTTTGTGGATGTGCGAATGTTCGCTTCAAATGTGAATGGCTTCCTAGGAATCCATTGTTATTATTAACAATGTTAATCGCGTTGATAAATCACTGCAAAAATTCACGGTTGGTGTGCAAAGGGCTTTAAGGAGCTATTTTTTAATTGATCAAACCAATAACACTTTTTTGTTGATGTAACCCAATGTATTTAGATTTATTTGGAGGTGTTAAATAATATTTTTGACTCAAACTAGTTAGATGATACAACATGAAGCACATTTGTTTAGGTTAACATTTGTGTGTGTGTGTGTGTGTAATTACAAGGGAATCTCTTTCAGATTATTTAATTTTCCAGATTTTCCAAATGTATTTCAAATTAACTGTATTTCAAATTCATTGATTTGTACATTTGGCATAAACCTTTAACATTTCTACCCATATTTTGTGAAGTGAATATAGTAAATTAACTAATAGTTTTAATTTAACATTAATTTAAATTGTAATATTTATTTTCTAAGTATGTAAGTACTTCAATCGTAAAGCACTTTTTAAGGCAGACATTTAAACAAATCAGAATTTAACAAGATCTTGTCATTTTTATTTAAGATTTCTTCATTGTGGTAAAATACTGACCAAACATCCATAAGTCACTTTTTTTATCGTAAGAGTGACCAGTTTAAAAATGATGAACATCAACAGCAAAATTCAGTGCTTATTTTGATTTCATTTCTCTATCATCTTTATGCATGTTTTGTTTACAGATGCCATAAATTGAAACAGTATTTCATAGAGTTTTCTTTCTTTGACATGAAATGCAATATTTATTTACTTTATACTTGATATTTTTTGTTATAATGTAATTTTTTGTGATATACACCAATCAGCCACAACATTAAAACTACCTACCTAATATTATGTAGGTCCCCCTCGTGCCGCCAAAACAGCGCCAAACCGCATCTCAGAATAGCATTCTGAGAAGATATTCTTCTCACCACAAGTGTACAGAGTGGTTATCTGAGTTACTGTAGACTTTGTCAGTTCGAACCAGTCTGGCCATTCTCTGTTGACCTCCCTCATCAACAAGGCGTTTCCTTCCGCAGAACTGCCGCTGACTGGATGGTTTTTGTTTTGGTACCATTCAGAGTAAGTTCTAGAGAATGATGAGTGTGAAAATCCCAGGAGATCAGCAGTTACAGAAATACTCAAACCAGCCCGTCTGGCACCAACAATCATGCCACAGTCCAAATCACTGAGATCACATTTTCCCCATTCTGATGGTTGATGTGAACATTAACTGAAGCTCCTGAGCCATATCTGCATGATTTTATGCACTGCACTGCTGCCACAAGATTGGCTGATTAGATAATCGAATGGATGATTGTTGGTGCCAGAAGGGCTGGTTTGAGACACACAACAGTCTCTAGAAATTACTCAAAATGGTGCCAGAAACAAAGAACATCCAGTGATCCATTTCTGTGGATGGAAATGCCTTGTTGATATGGCCAGACTGGTTTGAACTGACAAAGTCTTCGGTAACTCAGAAAACCGCTCTGTACAATTGTGGTGAAAAGAATATCATCTCAGAATGCTATTCTGAGTTGCGGGTTGGTGCTGTTTTGGCAGCACGAAGGGGACCTACACAATATTAGGCAGGTGGTTTTAATGTTGTGGCTGATCGGTGTAGATCAGTTTTATTAAATGTGCATGTGTTATCATATGCATAGCTGTCATTTGTGAAACTGTTTGACATTTTCTTTGTTTCCTCATCATTTCTCAGTCAACATGCTGCTTGATGTAAACAGTTACGTTTTTTTATTTCTACATTGAATAAAGCACCGGAATGATGATTATATACCTCATACTGATTATTAGTCTACAGCTGGCTGTGTTGTATTAGGATACAAGAGCAGAAGTGTACTAGAGAGTGAGAGAAGTGTACTGAATTGTATTTCTTAGAAATTGTGCAATCGCGTTCTATTCACAATGATTAGTGGTGCTTGTGGTTCGAACCAGCCCCTTACCTCAAGTATAATCTTTCTTGTATAATTCATTCCACATCATGTCATGAAAATGATAGAAAACTCATGTGGCTTATTGAAAAGTGTACTATTACTTCTCTAAGCAATCAGACTTAAAATTTTTGCCTGGCGAATGATAAAACAGTGAAAAAATCCCATCGACTTACATTAAAGGAGGGACCTAAACCATATCTAGGGACCAGAATATCATAGACAGTTGGGCTCTTTTGACTTGGCCCAGTAGGCAACCACCTAGCAATGCACTAAAAATTTCCCTAGCATCGCACAGGCAAGCACCACTTACATTTTCTTCAGAAAATGAACATCAAAATGAACATTTTTCTTCAGAAAATGTAAAAATGTTGTATTGTGTATGTTATGTGACTGCTTTTCCCAACCGATTTTCCTTAATAGTAAATGGACTTCAGAAGAACGATGGTCATATTTAAATTTCTTCTAGATATCACCTCTCATCTCACTGGTTAATTAGACTGTCATCATTTCCACTGATTCATTGGCATGTATTTAATTGAACTGATTGTCACAATGTGGCCATTTTTCCTTTAGCCCGTAAATCCCAGACAAGCCCTGGTGCGAAGACAATCTGTGGTCAACATTGAGAATTTCAGGAGACTGTACGCCCGGAGAAGATGGAAGGTAAGAGTCTACATACTGCATTATCATCTAAGTGCTAAATGTGTCATTCTCAGGGGACATTTGTGTGCTATGAGTGCATGAACAAACATGTTTTTATAAAATCATTTTAAATGTTTTTTTGTTGTTGTTTTTTTTTAGGAATCATCCATTGAAAAACCTATATTTGTTGACCATTAATGTGAATATTTGGGAGGAGGTTTCCTCCTATAGTGGTCCCTCAATGTCTGGCTGATATGGCCCTGGTACATTGGGCTTGAGCTGGGAAAATATGATTTCTTGAAAGTTAATTTGTGATCTTTTCAAAAGAAATTCTAAAAGCAGAATTCTTAAAAATTTCTAGTACAAATGGCAGTTTCCTGTGAATGACCCAAATATTGACATATTTTCACCATCTCCGGTGCTCTAAAAGTTAATTGAAACTGAATTTTCTATCTGCTCTCCAATAGCTTTCTTTCAGAATCGTAACCCTTTGCAACCACTTAACACGCATGATGAAGAAAGGTCACTCCAAGCAACAGGTAATGCGCCCCACTCAATACTCTGCCCAGCCTCTGTTAAAGGTTTCCATTATAGATAATTGTCAGTCTATAGTCTGTGAAAGGACAAGCCATGTCATCAAAGAGTACTGCCCGTTAAATTACGAGAGTACCTCTGAGATCTTACCCAAGCAAGATCAAGGGACCACTGTTTTAGTTTACACTAAACAGTGGAGTTGCATTTCCATAAAATGTAACAGCAAATTTCCCCAAAATGCCTCAAATATGAAGTCAATATCTCATAGGAGACAAAAATGGTGAATGAGATCTCTTTAATTTCTCATTTGTTTCTCCAACATTTAAATGAGATTAAATGAATTTGGATAGACATATTTTTAAAGGGATAGTTCTCCCAAAAATGAAAATTCAGTCATTGTTTACTCACCCCTGTGTTGTTATAACCCTATATAACTTTCTTCTATTTTTCTTAAGTCAAAGGGAGAAATTATGAAAAAATTTTGTGCTCAGTGATGCTATACAATGGCAGTTTATGGTGAATACCTCTTCATGTTTCAAAAGAACGCAAAAGTATCATTCAGAAGTCTAATAAATTATTCCATGAGACTCCTGATTGTTATGAAAGCATATGATAAGGTTTGGTAAGAAATCTAACGTATTATGTAGTGAAACCAGTTGACGCAGGTGACTGACCATTGATCTCCTGTGCATGTTCATGAAGGGCATGAGAGCAACAGTTCGCGCAGCCCCCTCGCGACATAGTTTTCAAGCAAAAACTAATTTTGTTCATCTAAAAACAGGTCCACCACAGCGATAGTGACAACAGAACACAACACAGCTGCACAAAAAATAGAAAACAGAACTTACTAAACATGTCTGAAGAGTTTGTAGTCAGAGAATTGATACATTTCTATGCCCAGCCTTATTTTTTTTAAACGTAGTACTCGAAAATCAAACAAAAACATAGAGGAGGCTACAAGCAGCCACACCGTGCCCTAACCTGACAGCGAATGACACACAATAAAAGGGATATTTTCTGTGGTAATCAGAGTTTTTGTCCTAACCAGCTGTGATGAGCAACAGTAAGTACATTATAGCAATCACTTTTTTTCTATTTTTGGCATTGTGGGGGTAACTCTATCCGCTGTGAACTGGCGCTGGTCCAAAAACTTTCTCAACAGTATATTAAAGCCAGCATCTTATGAGCCAGTTAAAACCTACTTGATCAAGAATGTTACACCTACTGAATGCTTTTGCAGTGGTCTGCAGCAGGGCTGCGTGAACTGTTGCTCTCGTGCCCTATCATGAATGTGCACAGGAGATCAGCGGTCGGTCAACAATTTCACTATATAAAACATTAGATTTGGGTTTGTTTCTCATCAAACCTTATCGAATGCTTTCAGAACATTCATGAGTCTCATTTGAATATTTTATTAGACTTCTGAATTATACTTTGCATTCTTTTGAAGCTTGAAGAGTTAGTCACCATAAACTGCCATTATATGACATAACTGAGCACAAATTTTCTCACAATTTCTCCCGTAGTGTTAAGAAAAAGAAAGAAAGTCATAAAGGGTTATAACCACAATGGGGTGGGTAAACAATGACTGAATTTTCATTTCATTTTAAGTCTCCTGCTTCTTACTGTGTCCAGTGTTGGGTTACTTAAAAATTAGTAATACACTACAAATGACTAATTATGTTACAATTACAATTGTTATCAGATTACTTTACTAATTACCTCATTGAAAAGTAATCACATTACTAATTACTTTAACTTTAAGTTACTTTCTAAAACTTTTCCACTCAATAAATTCAAAAGAATGTCTATATTTCTTTCTTGTTTATTGTTACACACAAGTCATACACAACACCTCACATTTCTCCTTCACAATGACTCGTTACAGGGCCATAATTCATGTATTCTACATAAATAATATGTTAGAAATAAGCATAACACTATAATGTACTTAAAAGTAATCAATTGAAAGTCAGTAACTGTAATCTGATTACAAGTATTTAAAATATAATGTATTATACTACCTTTTTGTTTTACTAAAAAAGTAATTAGATTACAGGAAATAATTACTTTGTAATTGGATTACACCCAACACTGCATGTGTCTCCTTGAGAGTTCCTAAGGAATCTTAATAACGTCACAAAATTTGCTTAGATATTCCAAGATACCAAAGTCTGCAATCAAAAGTCTAGAGATTTGTGAATGTGATCTCAAACATTTCTTATGAAATTCCCCGTTAATTTTAATTTTTGTCTATTTTATTACTCCAAAGGAATTTTAGGAGAAACATCTGAGAGATACGGTAGTTGATACCTCAGTGTAACCTAACTTAGAACTTTCCTTTGGGCTGAGAGAGACATTTTGGTATCTGTTCAGTTATGTTTCACAGCATTGCAGGAATTCATAAACATCTGTACATCTCTGTTGTGGTTTACAGGATAAACCCAAGATGGGCTACGTAGGGGGCACGGTGGCCATGTTTGAGAGAGAGTGTGAGAGTGATCAAGAGGAAGAAGTGATGCTGAGGAGACCCAGAACCAGAAAGAGGAGCAGCACTTCCTGAAACTCCTTTTTGCTCCTCCCTCCGACCGCATTATGAGCTTCACAGGTGCATGCTGGTTTTGAGGTGAACCAGTGGCATGTGTGCTTTTTTTCAAATGCACACATTTTGTTTTGTTTTAGAAAGGCCGTTGAGGCATTGGTAATGTGTATGTGGGTTGTTTATCTTCATAAAGATGCAATTATTATGCGCGAGTCACCGCGTCTCTACACACGATGCAATAAGTGCAATTGTGGCAAATATACTTAGACAGAAAAAAATACTTACATGTTTTAAAGCCGTATGTTAATGTATTAATGTACATAACAGAATGGGAAAGAGGTTACTGGATATACATTTGACCAGTGGCTGATGTTTTGAAGTGTGCCTGAACACTTTTGTATTCCTGTATTTGAACTTCAAATTTAATTTGTCTTTCAAAAGCTGTATAACTGATACGTGACTGATATAGCCAACAGTTTAATTTTTATTCTGTATATGATATACGTTTTTTTATTGTCATTTAAAAATTTCGTTGACGAGTCAGTGCAAAATGGATTGGGTTTGTCTGTCCAGTTTGAAACATTCTCAGTGTATTTGCTCTTAAGTGTCTTAAAATGTAAGTCAGTGACGATGAATCGTTATCTTTGCGCTTTAGACAGTAATGATGGTGACGTTCAAACCTGTCTACATGAGATGTCCTGTATCAGAGGATGTCATTCCTTTTTTAGTGACACTTTATATCAAGATCAGGGCATTAGAAAGGCAGAAGTTTATGGAGATCAGGGCAGTAATAATGCTACCTCGTGGCTTGTGTTGGAGGCAGAGGAACGTTTTTAATTGTGCTTTTCTTAAATGTTTTCAGTTAAAGTTATTACTTGAAAGTTTAGTAATAACAATATAGAGAAACAGGTTTATTTGTTTGTTTTCCACTCCCTCCATCTAATGGCAGACAAGGGAAATTTCAGGAAACCTACAGTGGCAAGAAAAAATATGTGAACCCTTTGGAATTAGCTGGTTTTCTGCATTAATTGGTCATACCATGTGATCTCATCTTCATCAAAGTCACGAGTATAGACAAACAAAATGTGCTTACCCCTCATGTACTGTTCGGTAATTTTTTTAATCAATTTTCTTTTTTCAATAAAACTGGTTTCTTTTATCTGACGGGTACGAGACTTGGTGACTTTTCGTCCATTTGATATCTGAACACACACAAAGAAATTGGAGTTGATTCGATCAGTCTAAGTGGTAGAAAAAAAAAAGTTACACTTGTACTGTTCCCGATCAAAAGTGACCGCCATAGGAAATGAATGGGAAACACAAAAAAATCACAGATTTTTTTATTTAATTTATTATATAAAATCTAAAAAAACAGCCACAATGCAGAACACATACACACATTCATCTGGTTACAACCACGGATAAATTAGGTTATTACTTGTTGTTCTGCTCATTTCAGTTATGCAAAAACGGACAAAAATGACCTAAAAAAAATCAAACAAAAAGCTAAACTTTGACAAAAGTAGTCTTTGATAATGTTGAAATATATATCTAAATGCAGAACATGTGACAAAATCTAGAAATCATCATCTCTTCAACCAGGGATGAATAAGTAGCTCTCTGCAGCCATCTAGTGTTTATACTTGTAATTCCATCTGTTTTTTTGTTTGTTTTTTTTACATGGACAGCACAGTTTGATTCTTGAGATTTTAAGCTTTCAAACTGTATATAATTTATGAGGATTGGTTCAGTATTTGAGAAAATATTCATAATAAAAATAAAAAAAGTAAATTTTCAAGCTCAAGGTCATATAGGTAAATAATGCCCCCCCCCCCCCCCATGCACAACTTTAGTACTTTTACATTATTTAATTTAGAGTTGTTACATTTCTTTCATAACAATTAAAATAATTACACGTTTATTGTTTCTGGTTACTTTTGACCAGGAACAAGTGCATAAGGGTTAAGCTAACAACATACAAACAATTATAATCTTTCATATCTTTACTGAGCACATACCATTAAACATTTAAAGTGCTGTGGAAAAAATAAGTGAACCTTTGGATTTAATAACTAGTCGATCCTCCTTTGGCAGCAATAACCTTAACCAAGCGTTTACAGTAGCTGCGGATTAGACCTGCACAACTGTTCAGAAGGAATTTTGGACCATTCTTCCTTACAGAACTGCTTTAACTCAGCCTTATTCTTAGGATGTCTGGTGTGAACGGCTCTCCTGAGGTCATTCCACAGCATATTGGTTTAAGGTCTGGGCTCTGACTGGGCCACTCCAAAAGGTGGATTTTCTTTTTTTGAAGCCATTCTGTAGTTGAATTTACTTCAATGTTTAGAGTCATTGTCCTGCTGCATCACCCAAGTTCTACTGAGCTTCAGCTGGCGCACAACCACCCTGACATTATCCTGTAAGATATCTGGATAAACATGGGAATTAATTTTTCCCTTGATGATGGCAAGCGGTCCAGGCCCCAAAGCAGCAAAGCAGCAACAAATCACTTACTTCATTGCTGGCATGATGTTTTCATGTTGTTTTTTTACACCATTTGCTGCGTGTTCTTCCCAAAAAATTAAACCTTAGTTTCATCAGTCCACAAAAATGTTTCCCAGTAGCATTGTGGAGTGTCAAAGGGGTCTTTATCAAACTTCAGGCGGGCAGCAATGTTTTTGTTGGAAAGCAGCGGCTTCCTTCGTGGTGTGCTGCCATGTTAACCAGTTCCAGTGATTCCTTAAATCTTTTGCGTTCACTCTAGGGATCTTTTTTTACCTCATTGAGCATTCTGCAGTGTGCCCTTCGAGTCATCTTCGCTGGACGGCCACTTCCAGGGAGAGTAGCCACAGTACTAAATCATCTCCATTTATAGGCAATTTGTCAAACTGTGGACAGATGAATATCTAAATTCATCCAGATAACTTTGTAACCCTTTCCAGCTTTATGCAAAGCAACAATTCTTGATTGCAAGGCATGGTCAATGTCAGCAGATGCTTCTTGTAAAAAGCAAACTCAAAATGTTTGAGTGCTTTTTTAATTCAGAGTAGCTCTAACCCACACCTCCAATCTCGTTTCATGCCAGGTTTGCCAACTCCTGACTCTAATTAGCTTGTGTTGACATCATTAGCCTAGGGGTTCACATACTTTTTTCAACCTACACTGTGAATGTTTAAATTATGTATTCAGTATGTACAACAGTAATACAATAATTTCTGTGTTATTAGTTGAAAGAGATTGTGTTTGTTCATTATTGTAACTTATATAAAGATCAACCCAGATTTGACGACATATTTATACATAAATGCAGGTAATTCCAGTGTTTACATATTTCATATCACTGTATTTGAAAACAGTAATTATTTTTGCAAATCCATTTGGTGAAGCTAGTGGTAGTGAAATTATGTACAGTAACAGTACAGTAACCTGATTAAAGAAACTGATATGTAAATTGTTTGTATTACAGTGCCTTTCACATCAATGTTATCTGAATTGTATGAGTGTTGGTAAGAAAGCTGATCGTAGGCCACACAAAAGCGCACTATGCTCTACAGATGTTGCTATCAGGAAAACAAGTCATAGTATGCTATTGTTTCTAGGAATGTGGAGTTATAAATCTCTGTAATATCCTGAGAGGGCTGAAAATTTGTCACACCAATTAATTAAGTAAAGGAATTAGGAATTCAGTGTTCTTTACTGAAAGACTCTCAGATTAAGAGGTATTAAACCTGTCTGGTTTTGCAGTGCATACTTGTATGTTACATAACATGCAATCAAACATATGTTTTTTGTCTATTGTGTTCGTAGCATGTTTATGTCCACATGTATTGTTTACAACACTTCCTGTTAAATCAGTTCTCACATGACTTAAAGTGAAGTGTTGGTGTCAGAGGACTACACAGTATTGTTTACAACAGGGGTCGGCAACCTTTTTGACATGGAGTGCTATTTTTTTATTTTCTTGGTCAATGACTGTGCCCACACACACACACACACAAAAATGCTCATGTATATGATTTTCCAAAGTTTTAGTCCGCTTTTGCATTTTTCGATTTTAATCGTTTATTTTTCATTACAAATGATATTATCAGCATAACAGTTTGAGTGAAAAATGTATGCAAAACCTGTATGTGAAAAATCTTGCATGTGAATTTTCACAGAGCATCTTTTGAAAGTGCTTTAATGAAACAAAACCTGTCCTTTTGTACAAAATGAGTTAACACAGTTAATGTTACAAATGTGCTTATTTGATTACTGATCACGCAAGCAACAACGAGAGAGAAGCAGGCTATTTTAAGTTTTACGCACTTGCATTCCAATCTACATCTTGATGTAATCCTTCCTCATGATCATCAGCATCGTGTTTCCATCAGCTGAATGAGAGGCTAAACACTATTAAAGTGTGACGACACTCACGCTGTGTGCAAGCCATTCGCGCTGATCAATTATTTAGCCCTTTTCGGTGAATCGCACCTGCATAATCCTAAAACTTTATTTCCAGGTTTAATTTATATTTTGAATAGACTCAGATTTTTATCAGATTATGTTTTCTCTTTTAATCTTTTAATGTAATTTTGAGTTTGACCATTGTTTAAGGACGGTGTACCTGTATGCTGGGTTGGAAATCTCAAGGATTAATAATGGTGTTTTTCATATTACATGACGTGTTGTTCTGAAACCAAAAAGAAACAAATGAAACACAGAATGTAGGCTGTCATCCGCGCAGCCTGACCGAAGCAAAGTGGGCGCGTTTACTTGCGCAGTTAACCAAAAGTGAAGCGCTGCTGGCTCGTGATGCACGAATGGCTTGCACGCGCTGCACGAGTCTGTTGGTATACTGCAGTCTCGTCACATTTTAACTTTTTTTTTGCCTCCCATTCAGCTCATGAAAACACGCTGCACAATCATGAGGAAGGATTACATCAAGATGTAGATTGGAATGCAGGTGTGGAATTTCATATGAATTAAATAGTCTACCCCTCTCTCGCCGTTGCTGGCCTGCCAGAGATTACCCCTCCGCATGCCAATGCTGGCATGCGTGCCATAGGTTGCCGAAACTTGGTTTACAAGTACAACTCTGCCAGATTTTCCTAGAAGTGGAAAATATTCGTAATATGTGCCTCAAGAAAAAATCTAATCCTCCGTCATGTCCTTTTTTTTTATTTTTTTTTTTATGTATGGATAGGATTTAATTGTCTTTTTCACAGCCAATGTGAAATGAAAAAAGTTTACTTAAGAGTTAGAAAAAAAGCCCCTTTTTGTACAAATACTAAAATAAATAAATGATGTATATATTTATTTAATTGCTTGTTTGGTTGTTTATCGTCCACTGATAATGTCAGAAAATTGTCATTTAAAAAGATTCAGATAAACTTGAATTTTGTAGATTATTTAAAAATACAGTGACTTCAAAAGTATTTGGAAACTTAAGCCACACTTAAAAAAGTTTGAATGTCAATGCAATGTGATTTTGTCATAGGACACCTGTGTGAACCTGACTGAAACTGACTTCAAACCTTTACTAAAATCAATTTGGTTAAAAATACATGCAAAAAGGGCAAAGAAAGAGAAGCAAATTATGAGAAAAGGTCTAACATCATTTGTTTGCAGATGCCACTTGTATTTTGTTTTTTAATGCAATGGCATTCATATATTGTGGATTGAGTGACTTACATATGTTTTGGGGCTACTTGTACATAGAAAGTCTTGACTGGGTTGCTCCTGTGTCATTAATACCGTGTTAGTTATCATATGTTATATGTTGTGCCACCGTGCCCAGATGTTGTCACAAGAGCAGTGTTGTTTGGGCTTGATTAAGCTGAATGCAATTGCAGGGAAAACTGGACTTGAAATAAATAAACAAACTCTCATTAAAGAAGTAGGCCAGTGGTGGCACTGTGAAAGGCATTTGGCGGAAGAGGTGACACAACACCCTAGCATTGTGTCAAGTGACATTTAACTCTTTTCTTAATAATGAACTGAGTCTTGCCAATGATGCCCATGGCCTTATTTTGTATGGTAGTTTGTTCTGTTCCAGACCGTTGCCCTACATATTTCAGTAATCCTTGCTTATCCCATCCAATTTGTCCTGGTAATTTACCCTTGTATTTAAGCACTTAATTTATTTCGCCACATAGTTAGCCATTCCAAACGACCCTCGTGCCCAGTCAGCGTGTTGTGTTATTCCATTAAATCGATGCTGGAGTCATAAAGGTCATGATGTCACTAACACCAACTAGTTAGCTACAGTATATGTGCTAAATGACTCACATCATTGGGGTGGTGTCATGAGTCATTTGTCTCTTTGAATGTAATGACTGGGTTCTTGATTGAAGAATCACTTCTAATTCAGTAGTTGGCTCAGTATGAATAAAATAATTTACTTTGGCACATCCTGTATATAGTATACAGTATGTAAGGCCTGACCGCATGCCAAGCCTTTGGAATGGAGGATTTCTACACCGCTTCAATGACGAAATTCAACATGGTTATGACATCAAATCTTTCCATTTATGTATTTGTGATGCTGGTTCAGAGATTCAAAGAATATTCCGGGTTCAATACAAGTTAAGCTCAATCGGCAGCATTTGTTACGTAATATTGATTACCACAAAAATAAATTTTGACTTGCGCCTCCTTTTCTTTACATTTTTTTTTTTTTAAATTGGGTTACAGTGAGGCACTTACAATGGGAGTTTATGTCTTGTGGCTATAGTTTTGAAACAGTGAGTATTTTAACGCACAAAAATTGTCCCCAGACCCTATTCATGCTATCAGGGTCGCCTGAAGCTGTACAGCCGTACACACTGTGCGTACCATGAGCGCTCCGACTGACCTGAGAAATATTTACTCTCCGAATATTTCATCAATCATGAAATGTGTCCTGTATTTCTGTTGGCTTTTTAAAAGAACTAGCAATGCCCAATTTGTGAATGAATAATTATTTTGAGTCGGTTCTTTTCAGTGAATTGGCAAAACGGTGTGAATCAATTCGTGATTCAGATCAATTCGTTCAGAGCGCTCTCTCACTGAATCATTTGGAGCGGTTTCTCACACAATAAAACAGTATAGGGATATTTACGAATACAGCACTGGATACAGTGTAAATTTACCTACAATAAACTGAAACAAAAGTCTGTCTTTTTGAGAGGTAACTTTGAGAGGTAACTTCAGCTAGTGCTGTATCATGTGAACAAGGGGCTGTTCAAAATGAATGTGTTTTTGCATCCGCTCGCACTGTTTTTCAATCGTTTTCCATATAAACATTCGATAGATAGAGGTCTTTTGACAACTGCGTCACGTTTCACTGTGTTTTTAGCATCCCTCACAGGAGCACTGTATTTTAAGATGCTGTGCCAAGTTAAAAAAAATTTCAACTGATAAAAACGTATCTGAGACACCTGCATTCTGCTCTGTTGTGGTACGTTTGGCTTTTTTAGCGCAAAAACGCATCTGTCAGAACGGTTACTGGAAGAAATGCTTTAGCCAATAGTTATGAATGCTACTCATTCTCAAGAAAATAAATCAAATACTAATCTCAAAGTCACTAGAATTGAATGTGTTGGTGTTTTTGCACACACAAAAAACAAAATCTCCAGGGGAAACACGCCCTTTGGATTTTCATAAAACATGAAGATGACAGGATGGACAACAACATGACAGGGTGGACAAAGGCTTTAATTGGTGAACTAGAAGAGAACACATAATTTATTAAACAACAGGAAACCCTTAAGCAATATAAAGAATGATTTCAGGAATACATTTTCTACATCACTGTAATTGCTCTTCCACATACTTCCAAACAGACAGCTCAATCTGTAGAGAGTGCCTGTTCAGAGCTTGTGGTTCTGGCAGTAGGCAAAGTATCTGCCCATCATGGTACCTGATGTCCTCCTGGGGACCTGGCCAAAATAACTTGTTTGTGCCATTGCGGTGCAAACACTTAACTTTCACACTGTGCCCTTCCACATCCATGATGACACCTGGGTAGCCTTCATTGTTGTAATTAAAGATGCACCACTCTCCAATTAAGTATGCTGTCTTGAGGGTGTCTTTCTCTAACTACTTTTAGAATCCTTCAAATAAATCTAAACTTTCTAAAAAATTCTATAGCTAAACTTCCACGTTCTAACCTGGAGGGCCCTGGCTCAGGCTGATTTTCAAGAGGAATTTTCGGGGGTGTCTCTGACTGTAGCAAAGCCCTGGCTTGCCTTTTGCCTCCTTCCATTTCCCACTACTTAGTAGGTCCTCGTGGTGGCGTGGATACCTCAATCCGGGAGGTGGAGGACAAGTCTCAGTTGCCTCCGCTTCTGAGACCGCCAATCCACGCATCTTATCACGTGGCTCGTTGTGCATGACACCGCGGAGACTCCGCATGTGGAGGCTCATGCTACTCTCCGTGATCCACGCACAACTTACCACACGCCCCATTGAGAGCAAGAACCACTAATCGTGACCACGAGGAGGTTACTTCATGTGACTCTACCCTCCCTAGCATCCGGGCCAATTTAGTTGGTTAGGAGACCTGGCTGGAGTCACTCAGCACGCCCTGGATTCGAAATTGTGACTCCAGGGGTGGCCTCCTTCCATTTCTTTCTTTTTGCCCTCTTCTCTCTCTCACTGAGCACATTAACACCCTTCTTCTTTCCAGTCTCTCTGTATTTATTCCATTTGTCCCAATCTTTCTCAAGGCACTTTTTTCTTCTGTCTGGGCCAGCATCACAACATTCCCTATATCTCCTTGCTATCTCAGCTCTACTTGGACTCATTCCTGGAAAAATACAATTCAAAATGTTCTCTTACAAACCGCTGACTCCCCCTTTAATTGGTGGTCCGGCTAAATTAGGCTTGCTTAGTCATGTTTTTTGCATAGACATGCGTCACGGTCAGAGGAAGAGGGGGTTACCACCCAAAAGGGTTTGAGATGGCAGAAGGAGGTGTATGACCTGTGGCCAAGGTGGTTAGAGAGAAACTTCCTATTCAAGTTCCTCATTGTATCGGTAAGCAACCTCTTCTGCATTTTGTCTTCAGCCGTGTGACTGTTTGTTTGCAGCCAGTCGTCTTTCGACTGACATCATCTCGAAAAAAAGGATGTAACTTTCTTTTTAATCTCAGTTCGACTGATGCACTTCCTCCCACAGTAGGTAAGATCCACAGGTTACACTGCTCTCTTCTTAGAGTAGCCAAAAACAGTCAGGGCATACTTTTGAAGCTTGTACTTCTTCACTATATTTCCAGTGAACACTTTCGCAATCAACTGCTTCTCTTTGTTTGTTTTTGCATTTTTGTATTTTCTTCTAATATCTTCAATCACGGATGTATGGAAAAGAAGAGCTCTTTTTATGTATGAAATCAGTTTTTGATGACCAAACAAAGCATTGACAGTTGCACGTGGCGATTTGGATGCACTTCTTCTGTCTGGGCCAGCATCACAACATTCCCCATATCTCCTTGATATCTCAGCTCTACTTGGACACATTCCTGGAAAAAAACAATTCCAAATGTTCTCTTACAAACCGCTGACTCCCCCTTTAATTGGTGGTCCGGCTAAATTAGGCTTGCCTAGTCTTGTTCATTTACAGCTGTATTTTTATAAACAGACAATGAAATCCATTATATGGACTTTGTTTTCATCACAGTCTGTTGTTTTGATTACATAGGAAAAAAGTTTGTAAAATATCATCAAATTATCACCATCAAAAGGCTTGCTGATACCGATATCGCCAAAAAAATCCATATCACCCAGTCCTACTATGTATAGCATACTGCTATAATATGTGTGTAATAACTGTTGTAATATGTGTAACATTATCAGAATGTGGCAAAAACTACACACATGTCATGTACCATGTCCACCCTGTCATGGAAGGCTTGGTGACAGGGTGGACAATGACAGGCTGGAAATTTTGGCTAAAGATAGCAATTAATGAGCACATGGTGGACCTTCAGTTAGCAAAGTTATTCATCGTTGAAGGTAACTGTGTACTGTTTAAAAACTATATTTTGAATTTCTGAAAAGCTTTTATATTAATTAACATTTCACTGTGACATGGTGGACATGTTAAGCTTGACAACATCCAACTATAAACACAATATGATGAAAATTAGGAAATATAAGTGTAAATACTTACTGTACTTGCAGCAGTTGTTTTAACCTCCATTGAAGAAAGACAAAATGGTGGTGGTGATGTCACTGATTACATCAGCCGGTTTCTTAAAGGGGCAGTTACCCCATAATGACAGGGTCACGTGCAAAATGTTTAATATTATTATGAAAATAGAATACAAATTATCAAAATGACTTGATTTATCAAATAACTTGTTTAAGACAATAAGAAAATGTAAAAAGTATTTTAACTGTGTGTCTTTTAACCACTTATTACACTCATTGAAATTAGCAGAGCAGCTTGTGGGACATGCCAAAATCACGTACACCCAAGCAAAGAAAATGGTATAAAATGAGGGAAACACATTTCAAGGGACTTATCATTGTACTGTATAAATGTTTGGCCATTTATAATAAAACCTCATAATTTAATTATTTTGCAGTATGTTTATGATGAGTGAAATCATAAGGATACCAAAGGCACTTTATAGTGATATTGACCTATCTGATAGAAGCTTTATGTTAACAAAATATTCTGGCTTGGCCTGCGTGCCCCGGAGATTTTTTTCCATCTGGCCCACTTGTCTATGAAGTTGAATAGTACTGCCCTGTATCTTTTTGTATTGTCTTTAGAGAATGTGAGAGTTATTGTTTATAGAAGAGCTTGTAACAAGATTTACACATGACCTTGGATATCTAGGGCAAACATGCTCTAATTACATAAAACCTTGTAAGGTAACCTCCCTTGGTGTCCAAGTTAGGAAGCTGGTAACATCACAATTGAACTATGATTAACTGGAAAAATTGAGTTTGAGCAGTGTAAACAATTATCAAACAGCCAAAAGCGTCTGTACATGCACATAATATTCAAATATGTTCAAATATTTGATTTGTGAATTTAATGTATTCAGATGTATGTTCAAATGTTTATTTTAGCTCTATGAGTGAACATGCCAGTTATGAGAGGAAAATTATATTCATGGTGAGATTAGACAAGTCACTACCATAAACACCAGCAAAAAGGACATCAGCATGATAACTGTAATGAGAGTGCAGCCTAGTGGTTGGATATATGTAATCGCTGGTATGTTTGGCCAACATTTATTACCTAACAAGGCGAAGTGGACCACAATATGCTATTTTGCTCGTTGTACTTTCTTGAAAAAAAAAAAAAAGTTTGTAATAATAGCTTTCCGAATAGTACAAATAAATACATACATATTTTCAAGCAGTCTTGCACAAAAGTAATTTCATCTCAATGTAGTTCAAACTCAGTTTATTCAAAAAGGGAAAAAATGTCTCCCTCTGTTGGCCAAAAGTGGAAGTCCATACAGAAGGATTTCCCGCTCTTTTCAGATTTGAACTTCTGCTTGTCACAAGAAAAGCAGATTTCCAAACGGTCGTTCATCGTGAGAGTCTCAAAACTCTTCGCCGTGTTTTACAACTTCCTCATCATCTCATCACCTGTGAGTATTACCACACAGGTAATTTACAATGGGGAAATTGTTTAAAGTTAAAGGCACTTAAGTGACAATTTCCATTTAAATTGCGCTAATGGACATTATCTTTAGAGGCAAATGTTCAAGTCATTCATTAATATTTTACACTTAAAACCTTACCCAAAGCCAATGTATTAAATCCAGGAAAGTGTAGTATTGTTATTATTTTATAATACTGTGGAAATTGGTTGTTTTTAGGTCATTATCAAAATATGGTGACAAAAATGTCCCTTCATTTTTCATGAAAGATTTCAAGTAGTCAAGAAACACAATTTAAAAGTCATCATTCTATAACCCAACCTTTTATTAAATGGTTTGATTCTATATTATTTTACACATTTTTTAAGAAAATATTTTTTAAATGGTCAATTGCCTGAAAAAACCCCTGTCCCCTTCATCTGGTACACTACATCTATGACATTAACAGTTATGAAATTTTTTTTGTTTTTTTCAGGTGGTCAAGCATTAGTGTAAGGCCTAAAAAAAAAAAAAAAAAAAAAAAAAAACACAAATAATTTTTTCCCTTGAATTCATGTTATTTGTGTTATCATTGTTAAAAACTTGTATTTTTAACAGACAAAAGCTTTTGGAAAAGAACATTCAAGGTCAAAGTTCAGAGGAAAATGAGGCTGCTCAAATGTGCATATCTTGATTTTCCCACCATGTTGAAAAAGTTATTAATTTACATTTTTAATGTATTTTTTTTCACACGGTTAATTTAAGCATGTCATTGGTGTTACATTGTTTAATGTTCATGTTAAAGAGTTTTATTTAAAAAAAAATAATAATAATAATTTAATGGAATGATTGGATTTTAGTCTGATCAGTGGTGTATGTTTTGTGATGCTATAGACCTTATTTACAGCAATGCCATCTTTGATTTTTTCATGGAAATGACAATGAGGCTATGAGGGTAGACGAACAGTCTCTTCAATTGGTTGTACAATTGTTTAAAGTGTTTTTATATCGTTCTGCTGACAAAACAATGAAAAATATCTTAATTAGAGGTGATATAGTAGCTTTTTGATAGATTTATACTGTATACAGTGCATGTCATAAAGAGATGGTAAGTCTATCCCTCAAAGCCTCATTTTCTTTCCCGTAAAAGGTGGTGCAGTTGTGAAAAAAAAATCGTCTTTTAAGAGAGTTTGTCGCTGGTGGTGACGATTCAATATTTTGTAAGTTGGAAAGTCAACATTTATTTAGTATGACACTTTTAAGAGGCTTGGGATAATTACTGACAGGCTGTTTATTCAAAACTGTTTATTCATCAGACAACAATGAAATCAATGTAATAGAGGGTTCATGTAAAAAAAAACTTGAGAAGCTGCTCATATGCATATTGGGTCTCTAGGAAACACTTTTGTGATGATCCAGATTTTAAAAATGGGCCACACTCCCTGCGCACTCTTTAGGAGCACCAGAGGGCCATCTGGGCGTAGGCAGTGTGCTAGTGAACAACTGTAATATTTGGATAGCATGGAAATTCCAACAGCCAGTTCCGACAAATGCTAAACCCTATTCCATAGGAATTCTTTGTAACATGCAAAGCATTTGAATATACAGTTGAAGTCAAAAGTTTACATACACTTATGTTGAAGTCATTAAAACTCATTTTTTTAATCACTCCACAGATTTCATATTAGCAAACTATATTTCTGGCAAGTCTACAGACATATTGTTTCACTTTTAATTGACTATATCACAATTACAGTGGGTCAGAAGTTTGCATACACTAAGTTAACTGTGCTTTTAAGCATCTTGGAAAATTCCAGAAAATTATGTCAAACCTTTAGACACTTAGCCAATTAGCATCTGATAGGCTAATTGGTGTCAATTGGAGGTGTACCTGTGGATGTATTTTAAGGCCTACCTTCAAACTCAGTGACTCTTTGCTTGACATCAATGGAAAATCCAAAGAAATCAGCCAAGACTTTAGAAAAAAAATGGTGGATCTCCACAAGTCTGGTTCATCCTTGGGAGCAATTTCCAAATGCCTGAAGTTACCACGTTCATCTGTACAAACAATAGTACGCAAGTATAAACACCAATGGACCACGTAGCCATCATACCGCTCAGAAAGGAGACACATTCTGTCTCCTAGAGATGAATGTAGTTTGGTGCGAAAAGTGCAAATCAATCCCAGAACAACAGCAAAGGGCACTCAACAAGCCATGTGATAAGATGTGCAGACTGACTGTCTCAGACGTGGAGGCAACTGAGATTCGTCCTCTGCCACCTCGATTGAGGCGAGTCACTACGCCACCATGAGGACCTAGAGCGCATTGGTAATTGGGCATGCCACATTGGGGAGAAAATCCAAAAAAAAAGAAAAAAAAAGAACTGGATTTGTAAATGGTTAAAGGCTGCTTAATTTTTACAGTGATATGTCTTAAGATGATGAGCTGGTCATCATTAATCATGCATGGCATCCTTAGACTCTGCATGTGTGATCTTTAGGCCAATCACTGATCAGATGGCTGTGAGCAGATGAGTTCCTGAAGGGCCCTCTCCATTATTCATTCAGGTCTGTGTGTCCCCTATTCTTAGAATTGATGCTTAATAGATGTGTCTTTACAGGTCGTTATGTTCTCCACCTGCTAATGCGTCACATATTGGTAGGGCTAAACATTCCTCTTTGTGACAAGTCTGGGATCAGTTTCATAAAATTTTTTATATCACAATATTCTTGAAATTTTTGGTTGATACACTAACTGAGCACTTTATCTGGAACACTATGGTCCTAATAAAGTGCCCGACATGGTCTTCTGCTGTTTTCGTTTCAAGGTTCGACATGTTCTACATTCTGAGATGCTTTTCTGCTCACCACAATTGTACAGAGCGGTTATCTGAGTTCCCGTAGCATTTCTGTCAGCTCAAACTAGTCCGGCAATTCTCCATTGACCTCTCTCATCAACAAGGCGTTTCCATCCGCAGAACTGCCGCTCACTGGATGTTTTTAGTTTTTGGCACCAATCTGAATAAACTCTTTTGTGAGTGAAAATCCCAGGAGATCAGCAGTTACAGAAATACTCAAACCAGCCCGTCTGGCACCAACAATCATGCCACGATCAAAATCACTGAGATCACATTTTTTCCCCATTCTGGTGGTTGATGTGAAAATTAACATAAGCTCCTGATTTTGTGCACTGCACTGCTGCCAGACGATTGGCTGATTACATAATCGCATGAATATGTAGGTGTAATAAAGTGGTCGGTGAGTGTATATTGTAATTAAATATTACATTAACAATAAATAGCTAATGCTGTTTTATCTGCTCGTTTTCCAATCCAAATAAAAATGAGGCTCACGCATTTTTTTTCTCTCACAATTTCACATTTTAGATTTAGCCCATCATTGGATACTGGAAAACGTTTTGATTACTATATACTAAGGATGGGCATTTTGGTCATTTTGTCTACTCGAGTACTCGTCGGTAATAACGTGCATAACTGTATAATAACATGTCTGACAAACGTCTTTGGCTGCTGCATTGTGTCTTGTTGTTCCATTGTATCGTCTATTCATTATTATAGGCTGTTATAAAATAATATGTTACAAAATGTACAAAAGATTGCATAATCAAAATATAATGCATCATATTTTGTCATTATGTGAAGATTCGCTGCCCAACTCAATGACAGAATAAGCACAACGTGTGTCTGTCTGTTCTTCCTTCAGGTTACCAGTTTTTTTTAGTGACTGTCTGAACCGTCTATTTTCAAATCGCGTTTGGCTTAACAGGAGACGCCTTAACCATCACGCTTTTAATATGCGTGTTAAGTTGAAGTTAAGTTTTGAAGACGCTGCATGCTGTTCCATTTAGCTGCACTCTGTCTAGCTGTTTGAAACACTCGCCTGCTGTATATGCGCTTCTTCAGCATGTTGAGTCCACTGCCACACGCCTGGTGTGCGTGTGTGTCTCCCCAAGTGTTCACTCCTGTGGGGAAAGACGTGATGCTTCATATTGTTGTTGCTGTGATGATTCATAAAGCGTTCCATTCAACTCGGAGAGTCGTAATTTCCACCTTTCAACTGGGGAAAGTACAACGGAATGACACTTTATATCGGACTTCTAACTTGGAAACTCATGCGGAAATCTTCAATTCCCATTTCGTCAAGATGCGTGTAAAAGTGTGTTACATCATGCAAATATGTCGGCACCCAGGGCAGGGAGGTTTACAGTCAGTGACAAACATTCACTTTTATTAAATAATATCCATGATTGAGTCTAAGTTCTTACATTAAATTGTAATAAAACGAGTTTAGCAAACGTTTTGCAGAAACGTTTTGTGTTCAAAACACGGTTAATTATACTCTCTTTTGATTATCGTAATGATAGCATTGCAGCATCGTATATCAATTTGGTTGCTATGAGACGTCTCTGTCAATCAATGTACCCATCAAAATCACAACATAATCAATCTCAATTAAAAATAACCTCCCTCTTTGACACATTTGTGTTTAGTTGTCAGGTAATTGTCACTGAATTTCGAATTAAGAGAAAAGACACATCATGCATGATCACCATCGATCATCGTTTTCATGATCGATCATTGCTGCCACATCCGAGTACCCAAGTACTCAAGTACTCATGCCCATCCCTACTATATACTAGATATAAATGCATGGTTTATGAAGGTTTTCTTTAATAATTAACTCTTCGCTTCTCTCTCTCTGTTGAGAGATGCAGAATAGGAGCAGGTACAAAAGCTAGAGAAACCCCCAAAACAAAATACTCCCATAAAAGCTACCTCTAGCTACAGCCTAAAAGAATTCATCGGTTTTATTGATAAACTGTCCCCACCCCTGGAGACTTGCTCTGAAGGTCAGTCTTGGGACAATGCTCTTTTCTTCTCCATATAAGACTAGATTACATTATTGACCCAGCTGAAAAGTGGTTAATTGGTTTTCCAATAACATTGAATTGGTGCTCTTGTTCTGGCAGAAATGGGGCGGAAAGAATATCTTGGGCATTTGATCTCTGGGGGGCATTATGCTTTTTGCATTTATTTGGGTTTAAGGCATGACATCATAACTGTAAAGAAATAAAGCGGGTAATGTTCTCTTTCAAAAGTGAGTGACGTGCATTCTCATTTTCAAATATGTAATCTACCACTGCCCAACCAGTCCAACCTAAATCCCTGGAATTAACTCAGTGACTTAAAAACAAATATGTTTGTTTGGGAACATAAGTGCTGAGTCATATCTTTGTGCATTCATCACCATGTGTGGTACCAGCATACTGATTGTCTTTTTCCCAAGCATTTTCTAGGTGCATCTTTGGTCACAATTTCCAACATACAATTAAACTGTATTGCCAGCATCTGTTGCATGCTGCCCATTTCAACACAAAATAATTGTGATTCTAGGGTTCCAACCCTTTTTCATGACCTTTCCAGGCACCTGTGATTACTGGATATGTAAACCGTTTTGGTCTATTCATAGATTTTCCTTCTGCCTTCCCCAGTCGGACGTCGAAAGGTTAAGGGGGTTCCCCCTGGTCAAACGAAGTGAGAACCTATTGCTCACCTGAAGGTCAAAATGCCAGCGGAACGAACCAAAACACTTTAAACAACAGTACAACTTATTGAAGAGACTGTAAGTCTATCCCTCACAGCCTAAATCAAAGTGCTACTGTGAATAAGGTAAAATAAACACTGTTTTGAAAGTATAGTCACTAGACTTAAACATTATACATGTTAATGCAAGACATGTGATAAAATTGCTTACTAACCTTATCTGTGCAAAGTTATATCCAAGTTTTCAACTAGGGCTGTGCGATATCAAATATTAACGATATAATCGAGATAATTTTGCTGACTATGTCAAATTGACCAATATCGTGAATATCACGATTAATATAATGTGCTTTAATTTGGCCATTAAGTTTCATAAAGAGTGCATCAGTAGACTAATTTCACGATCCTTGCACAATTAATCAAAATAACATCAAAATGGCAAGTTTGTCATGTGTGATTATTAATCCACAAAAGGCTGTGATTTAAAGACAGATAAACATGGTCTGTGTGTGATTCACAACAAACTGGTGACATGCTGAACTGTGTGCACACACATGGCGGCACTCTCAGATCAGTTCACGTGCATTGTGAAATCAAAGTAATGCAGGTGCAAGCATTCGCGCAATTAAAAAGATATACAAATCTACAAACGTGGCACCGTATAACAGAAAAAGAGTCAATTACAGCGTTTCAGGAAATGCGGAACATTGTAAACTGTCAAATACGCATTGCCTTTTCTGTGTCAAAATAAAAGCCCCAGGTGGAGGCGAAGTAAACAGAACAGAAATATATTACTTTTGTATAACGCAAATCTAATAATCAGAATAATAATGATAATTCAGCATTATATTATAATAATAAAACCTGACGTGTACCACAGTAATAATTTAGTGTTCAACTGGGGTTTCAAAAATAAGTCAGTGAATTAGCTTTGCACTCCTTGTTCATTCACAAAAATGTATTAGTAAAAACATTTGAAGGATATTTTAAATAATTAATATTTAAAATAATGCTTTTTATTAATCTACTATGTATCATTTTAAATGAAATATAAATATAGTGCATATCAATTAAAATGATTGAATTTCATTCTCCCTTGTGTTTATTTAATGAAAAACTCATTATTTTTAAATAGATTTTTATTTAATGTCTATAAAATATTGAATCTATTTGGCTACAATGGCTGTTTGGATGAAATGATGGTTCCTCTGATTTAAAATAAACTACAACTTTTGAGCCATTTTAGAGCAAATACATAATTATCGAGATATATATTGAATATCGTCAATAGGCTGAAAAATATTGAGATATAATTTAAGACATATCACCCAGCCCTATTTTCAACTCTTGTCATGATTATGTAAAGTTGGTAAACTTGTTAACTTTCATATAATACATGCAAAGATACCAGAAAGGGACTGTTTTAATAGAGAATCCCATAGGAATTATTTTGGTAATGCATAACAAGAACTTTATTTGCCTAGAACAGTAGTTCCACAACTAAAAGGATGATTTAAACTTTACAGCTTAAACACATTTTTGTATGGAATAAATAATAAGCACTTTGCTTTATTTAAAAAGAATTATGACATGATTATACTCTCTAAAGGTGGGCATACTGTATGTTTTTTGTTACTTGTTCATCAGTGATAGGATAACTATAATCAGCCCCTTGGTAATCAGCTCTGTTGGAAAATAATCAGTAGCATGAACACACAGGAGTGTTTTTCTCTCTGAGAGCATCAGCCCTACAGACTCACATCTTCAGTCCAATCAGGATATTCCCACGAGCTAAATTGGTAGAAACGGAGTCAGCCATCTTGGCCCAGTCCTCTCCTCAAACAAGCTTCTTTTGGGAGATGGCATTGTGTCTTTGTGCCCTTGCTGAAGACCTGAACAACCAACACGTGGCTGTGCTGATGTCAGGATTTGTTGGCTGTGTGTTGTTTAATTGGTCTCAAGTGACGTTTGGTACTGTGAACACATTCATTTTGCTTTTTAAAAAAACATATTTACCTGATATATATATATATATATATATATATATATATATATATATATATATATATATATATATATACATATTAAAAAAATCATAGTCATAAAAAAGCACACACAAAAAAAAATAATAATAATTAAAAAAATCTAATACTAGTAATATAACTTTAACAAAATTTGGTGATTCTCACAAAACCTGTGAAGAAAATGTCCTGTTCATATCTAATCCCCAAATCAATAATAATATTAATAAAATTAATAATATTTAGCAAAAAGAAAATGGCTACATTAAGGACCATTAAGATTTTTTGCATTGTGACATTGTTTTCTGGATACTTAAGCGCATTTTACCCCCAATTCTTATTACTATAAGTTAACTGGACAGTACTTTTAACAATAGTTATTTTATTTCACTGAATATACTGTTGTACAATCATTTTATTTAATTAAATTAGGTGAAAATGCAAGACAGTTTCAAAGGAGTGCTACTATGATGTACGTATTATTACTGCAGAATTTAAACAATATATATGCAAAGTATATTTTCTTATTTGTTTCTTTTGATTTTAGAGTCATATATACATTAATTATTTTCTGACCTTCAAGGTGGATTTGAGCCCTTTAAAATGTGGTTTCTTTTGATAGACCTATTGATAACTTTGACCTTTCTCCAAAATAAATTTTTTTCATCCTCTTTCATTCTCTTTGCACTTGAATGGAGCCCTCTTTGGATCAGAGCCCATAAGGAACACACTGACATCACCACTGAAACTGAGATCAGACTTCAAAACCATCTTTGAAAATGTTGACCTAGTTAATATATAATACTCAAATGGACCCACTTTATATTAGATGTCTTTAACTACTATGTACTTAATCATTTGATACAATGTACTTATTGTGTACATACATGTTGTTGCATTGTACTTACATTTAAAGTACCTGCATTTAATTACATCTAGTTACGTTACGGATAATGGTTCCATATCACTTTGATAAATAGTTTTAGTTATTTCCAAGAGCTGTACAGGCTACCACAGTTAAATAACCAAATAAAACAAAGACACTGGCTAAGTAAACCAGATAAGAATGACAAACAATTTCTGTAATATCAGAAAATTATTCTAATATCTGTGGAAATCACCCGTGCGCTCCCTCTTTCTCGCTCTCTCTCTTACGTTCTCACACACACATATACATACGCACACACATAGACAATCGTGGGCAACGACTTTTAAAAACTGCAGTGTGAAAGGAGAGCTTTTCGAAAACGCAGTTTGTTTCTAATTTATCCAGATTAATGTGGACGCAGTATTGATGTCAAAGCACCCTGTGACTTAAAGCAGTTTAGCAACTGAAAGGCTACAAACAAGAATGGCAATGCTACCGCCATTCTACTGAGAAGTGTTGTTTAACTAACAGCTTGCTGATTTGAAGCGATGTTGCTGACGAACACAAACCTCAAAATGTATTGAGATTAAACCCTGAAAAAGGTCTAGAGATGTGGTAACAGCGGTATAAGCAGAATAATTGACTTCAGGCAGCTGATTTATTGAAAAATAATTCACAAAATAATTTAATTACTGAAAAATTATTCACACCCGAGGGCAAATAGTGGGGTGTGCATTATTTTTCAATAATTCAATGGGCCATAGTCAATTATTCCTTACTTATCCTACAGACATGGTTTAATTTTTTCCCCCAAATCCCTAAACCAAGACCAAAAACTCCTACAGCTTTCAAACTAAATCCACCAAACTTGGCACAGACCTTTGGGCTGTTCTGACTTGGGTTGCTATGACTTTTCTGATGGTTTGTGCACAGTGGCGATCAAAAATCCCCAAAATCCCATAGATTACATTGACAGAATGTTCAAACGGGCCAAGACTATAAAAACCGTAACTGTCAACTGCCAAAACATTTTTTTATTATTTGTTTAAACTTTCAGACAAGGCTTTGTCAAGCCAACATAAATTTTTTTCTTGTCAAATTTGACCTGTCTATTTAATTTTTTAAGGTCAAAGCACTGCAGCCATTTTGCCTTGTTTACGTGCATCAGGTTTCACTGTGCTGCTTACAGCAGAGGGAATTATGAGAGTAAAAAGGGAGCAGTTAAAATGTGATTATGGCAAAGTGTGCACACTTCAACTATGAGGGTTATTTTTGTATCTATGAAAAGAAGCTGATGGTTCAGTTATTTATGGGTCCTTTGGGACAAATTAGATCATTATCTCTTTGGTGGGGATGAATAACACCTGTTGAATTAAGTTAATGAACAATTTTCTAACTCCATGGGCACAATGCCTCTCACCCCACATTTATAAAAGGACAAGTAGGTGATATTATGCAAAGAAAAAATAAACGGGTCCTCTGATTTCCTTTCTTATATACTTGGCTTTTATACAGTATAATTATTCTCAATGCATGTTTTAGAACTGATTGCATTCATTTTAAGATATAAGCCATTTTCACCATCAATAATCAGATTTATCATCCTTCGTGACTCATTTCATCATATTTCTTTGATGTGAATTCATTTATGAGTTTTGAACTTATCCTCTTGTGGCATGAACCTTAAAAACCCCAACAGAGATATATGCTCTCGTCTCAACTTCAGGTCCTGTGGTCTTTCTGTAGCAGGAGTATACATTTTAATGTTACTTTTGGCTCTAAGTCAATGTTAAATAGTGACTGACACATTCTTATGAATGAGTAGAGCTTTTCCCATCTCCCCCACTGAAATATAAATGCATCTGTAGTTATTGAAATGGATGAGTGGCCGAAGTCACTAAGCCACACTGTTGTTAAAAAGCAGATAAATTATGTTCTCAGACTTATAACAAATACAAGGCATAAAAGACCCAAGTGAAATTGCCTTTTATACTGTAAACATTTCTCACCACTGTGCACATGGGCTCAGCAGCCATGTCATTTTAAGCTCAGAGGGGCACCGATGAGGGGTGATTCAGAACGAATGATGCTGTTTTGTGCCATCACAGTGGTCTTATTTGTGTTTCAGGTTTGCTTGGTGAGAAAATGTGCAAGAGAGAAATATACATTTAATATATATGCACAAAACAGGGATTTAACAGCTCTGCATCCTCATCTACCATCAATGGAGTTCAGCCTTTAAAAGGTGCGACCACACACACAGATATGCACATAAAGAGCCACATTGAAAACACACTATTACTTAGAGTTAGGGTCTGGATTTGAGCAAACCCCCAACTGGTATGAATGATACTGTACCACAAATCAGTGGGCTTGATGAAGAAAGGTGTGCTAAGAGGTCAGACGAATTACTTTTTGCCAAAATCCCCTAGACTTTGATTTGATGAGGAACCCCAGCCATGTCTACGGGCCAGAATATCATGACTTGGGAGTGGGTTCTTTTGACTTGGCCCAGTAAGTAACCATATAGCAACCACATTGCAATCTATCCCATGTTTACAATTAGAATTATAAGCTGGTAGCTGGATAACTTCCACTTGTCTTTTTAGTAAAAGAGAAGTGTGATTTATTTCTCTGCCAGAGAACATTTGCACTTCTCGATAGTTACAAATGTTTAGCTGACTAGAGACCAAAACGCACCTGCTTCCCAATAACTTCATTAAGAAGTTCAGTGACGAGGCAATAACTAATTTACTCTTAAATTTGTGCAAATCTCTAAACTTAGACATAAAAAGCAATGTCACTAATTTCTGCACCACCAAAAGAATTGCAAAAATAAACTTTGTTTTCAAAACATTGTTCTGAATATGCCCCCCATCTGCTGTTGGTCAAACAAAGACATGTTCCTGCCCCCAACTCACGCCATTGGTTAGCATTGTTGGGGCGGGTCTAAGTGGGTCGCTTAAAACAAACAGCAATTTTCATAATGTTACAGAAACACAGTGCTTACAGTTTTCGAGACAATTTACTTATGAATGGCTTACTAATAGTTGTCTCTGCACATTAAGCTGGGATAGGAGAAAGTATTTTAACACAGAAAAATGTACATACTGCAGCTTTAAGTGGACTTCCCCCTTTTCATTAGTTTGGACAAAATGAGGGTGGAAATAGCAAAAGACCACATTCCTCTTGTGACAGAAACTGAATCCTTGTGGGCTATGCCAGACTCCCCAACCTCCCACTGTTAATCTGATCATGACAACTTGTGACCACTGTTTGATACTACTGAGACAAACAGTCAAACAGTAGTGGCCTTTTACAGTTTTGATCTATTTTAATTACCGAGACTCAAGTTCTGTCAGTTAACATTTTATACCAGTACACGGTATTTGTACCAGTGAACAAATGGTAATTCCTTGAGAACAGAGAGAACTCCACAGCTCAATTAATTTTAGTGTTTCATTAAAATGCTTGAAATTAATCCTACCCTGGTGGAATTTAATCAATGTTTTTTTGCACTCAGAGTGCACAAAACACCCCATAAAGCTTGTGGGTTAATATTTTTGTACTTCAATTCGACTTCTTTGAGGGTCTCTAAAGATGCTATAACCAGCTTGCTCTAACCTTGAACAAGCAATACATTAATTTAACCTCTAGTTTATAATTAATGGCTTTGTTCACACGGTCAGTGTTTTTACTAACAGGTGTGACTCAACAGGCCCCGTTTCCACCTGGTATTATGGTGATTTTCGGGTGATCCAATCACATGTGGTCATCCCTAAATACAGGTCTAAAGAGGGTCTAAACAGTTTTGTGATCGGATCACCAAAACCACATACGAATGTGGTAAAAAACATGTGACCAGATCGCATTTGAGGTGTAAATGCTAATCCGTCCTGTATGCATCCTGGCAGCAGTTAAGTGCCACCCGTCACCTGTCAATCAACCACTGCGCTAAAACAAGAGTGCCATTAAAGGAAATAACCGTACGATCAGACATTTTTAAAAAGCAGATACATACACAATCACGAGAGCTTCACGGATCTTCTTTAGTGTGTCTGATATCAACACAGATGACAAGCACACACAGCTGAAGCTCCTTTAATATATGTAATACACTAAAATAACGGATAATTCTGCTTGACGTTGAGTTTGTGCTTAGATTAAATTTCAACCGCATCTGGAAGAAACAGCTCGCCATTTTTTCGCGCTTTCTTTGTCTCTTCTGACGTTGTTGCTCTTTAATATCATGCAGTAACACATTGACATAGTGATTGATGTCGTCATGAAACAGAGATCCCTCCATATTCAGTCTCAAGTGGTCACAGGAGACGCATTTATGCGACCAGGTGCAAACAGCGATGTGTCTCACCTGAACACATGTGATCGGATCACCTGTGACGCATCGTAATACCAGGTGGAAACGGGGCCAAATTGTCTTGTACATACAACAGGAACGAATCGAACAATATCTGTTAGGACAAATAACAGAAGTCAATACTCTTCTCTTACTTATAGGTAATGCTTGTAACCATAGTGACTAGGGCTGCACAACTAATCAAAATAAAATCGAAATCGTGATATGACCTTGTGCGATTATTAAATCACAAAGGCCTGTGATTTAATTAAATAAATAAATAGTCTGCTTGCTTCAAAGTTTATTTGCATTGCTCAGTCTATATTAATTTAGAGCATTATTACAGTGTTTTCAGAGTGGTTCTGTGCTCCACAACTCCATCTCATGCTTAGAGTAACAGAAGCGCTCAGAGTTTGGTTCCATTAGCTTGCGTGCGCTAAGCACTTTATTTACACTAAACTGGTGCATCCTGCGTGAAGCAGCTTTTATTATCTCGGTCTCCACCAGGCACAGGTATCATAATAATAATGCGGAATACAAGATGGGATATAATTCAAACATCTTTATGAAATGAATGCTGAGCAAACAGCATTAACAGTAGCACCTGTAGATTCCAGAAATGTGCTTTTCCTCCATTCTCCTGATATTTGTTTACCTCATGAGAGAGCGTGTCACCCTTATTACACTCACAGCAGCAACAAGTGAATGAGGAACTAATATTGCCAACATCCAACAAAATGAAAAGGAAGGAACTTACATATAATACATTTATGTAAAATACTATAATAAGATGCATTATTAAATGAATATTAATAAAATAATGAATAAAAATAAGTTTGAATAAGCATATTTGTTTTCAAGGCCTAGAGTAAAGTGTAAACTGGAATATTTTGTGTTAATTTTATTATTCAATCAACCAACAGTATTTTTGACAGCAAAAACTATGCAACAACTATGGTATTACCGACAGGGAAATTCAGTTAACAGTGACATTGAGCAGAAAGCTTACATATAACCAGTTTTTTGACAGAGCTGCTGATAAAACGTTAAATGATCAGCATCAGACGATTAGATGAAAATAAAATTTGAGATCGGTAAGAGATGTTAAAATCCTGATCGGAGCATTCTTAATATTCAAGTTGACTGGGTTTCAAAAACTAATGATGATTAGTGGGCTGGATGGGTACAATTTAAATATGAAGAAGTTTTTTCTTTGTTCACTGTTTATATATTTATTTGTTTGTGGGTGAATTGAAAAAAAAAAAAGTCTCAGTTTGGTTCTTTTTAAGAGGACTCAAGTGTGAAAACCCTAGTAGCCTTTTGGCAGTTGAACATGTGAAATACATTACCATTTTTTTTGTCATAAACATCATAATTGCAGTTCAAACTGCAATATTTTTCAAAATAATCGCAATATGACTTTTTGTCCAAATCGTGCAGCCCTAATAATGACAGATAACTATAGACAAAATCAAGACATTGTATTGGATCTTTAAGGATTTCACTCTAAACGCTAAAGTATACTTCGGTTTTCCGCATGCCAGGACGTGTCGTGCACAGAGTGTGTGATGCAAATTTCGTCACTGGCACAGTATGCGTGGACTGTCTGTGAGCAGCCTGATTCTAGACATTCGGACAGTCTGCGTCTTTGCACGTTGTCTGCGCACAGGGTTGGGAGGGTTACTTTTGAAATGTATTCCACTACAGATTACAGAATACATGCTGTAAAATGTAATTTGTAACATATTCCGTTAGATTACTCAAGATCAGTAACGTATTCTAAATACTTTGGATTACTTCTTCAGCACTGGTAGATTTTTTTCACTTGTTTTGACTATAAAAACTCTGCCAGTACAGTAAGACAAAATACACATGTTAAAAATACATTCTCTGAAAAACCTAAATATCTTATGCAGTGTTGTTTCTAAAACAAGATAAATCAAATTGATCATGTTTTAAGGATTTTTAGATAATTTTACAGGAAAACAATACAAAAATTATTATCAAGAATGCAATTTTTGCCCAAATATCAAAGGTCTTACTAGAAAAAAAAGAAATTATGATCCAATGTGAATTTTCTTGATAAAAAAATATAATCATGCCTGGTAACGTGCATGTAAAACGGCTAGAAATAGCATTTTAGCTTAGCGTAAAGCTGACAATTTACACAAGGTTTATTTCTATTTCTTCTGCTCCAAACTTACTTCAAACTTACTTCTCTGTCTGCTCGTATGAAGCATCATAACACATCATAAGAAAGTGTTTCAGTGCTGTTCAAATGCACTTTGGATCACATCATTTATATGTATAAATGTTTTCCATCTGAAAGGACTAAATATTAAATGAAACAAATGACAATAAAATGCAAAGTAATCTCTTCAGTAATCAAAATACTTTTAGAATGTAACTGTATTCTAATTACCAATGATTTCAACTGTAACTGTAGTGGAATACAGTTACTTATATTTTGTATTTTAAATACGTAATCCCATTACATGTATTCCGTTACTCCCCAACATTGTCTGCGCATGTGCTTGCCATGGCTGTGCTAAAAGAGTCAAAGCAGTCATTGTGCGCATGCGTCGAACACGTCTGTATGGGCTCGCAGTCAAGAGAGTATAATCAAGTAAGGCTGAGCGCTTGGCTATGTGCAAGATGTAATGACACATGGAAAAATGAAGTACTGTATATCCAAGCTTTAAACTGTTTGGCATTTTGAGATTCTTCTACAGCTTTCATCCTCTCAGATATGTGGTCAAAAAGTCTCAGAATTCATTTTTACCTTTCAGGTGGTCCTGTTTATGGAGCACTAAGCAACCAAACACACTTTTGAAAATCAGTTGTGAGTCCTGCTAAATTTAAGATCACTTGAAGTCACTTTGTATATCAAATGCAGTTGTGTGAATGCAGTCAAAAAGAAATCAGAATCACTCCTCTTTCAAAATTTCTGGTCAGCACAGATAAAGAAGCCTTCATTTTCAGTCCTTATCCTTTTGAAACAGGAAGTGACTTTTGTTTGAAGGACCTATTTTCATATACTATTGCAGAATATGGTTAGCCGAAAAGACCATATCTCCTGTCTGAGAAGATCTTTGCACTCTATGTGGTGTTATTTTATGGTTATCTTACTTGGTTATAATTCACGCTCATTAGGATTGTTTCATCAGACCCACAGCTAGCTAATACAAGATGTTTTAAAGGAATATTCTGGGTTTAATACAAGTTCAGCTCAATCAACAGAATTTGTGGCATAAAGTTGATTACAACAATTTTGACTCATCCTTCCCTTTTTTTTTTTTTTTTTTTTTAAAAAGAGCAAAACTTAAGGTTACTGTGAGGCACTTACAATGGAAGTGAATAGGGCCATATTTTGGAAGGTTTAAAGGCAGAAATGTGAAGCTTATAAATTTATTAAAGCACTTTAATTCTAATTTAAACACTTTAATGTAATTCACATTAATTCTTATGTTATTAATCATGTTTTATTTGTGCCTTATAGCTGTTTAAATTGTTGTTTACCATGATTACAGGGTTTATGGTGTAACATCATCATGGCAACAAACTTTTAAAATTGGATATAACTTTACTCGGAACATGTTAGTAAATGATTTATCACACTAATCATATTAACATGCATATTGTTTACGTCTTGTGGCTATACATTTGAAACAGTGTGTATTTTAATGTTTACAGATTGACCCCATTCACTTCCATTGTAAGTGCCTCTATATAGCACTTGATTTTTATTTTTTTATTTTTTTTAAGAAAAGGAGGGACAAGTCAAAATACATTTTTGTGGTAATCAAAATTATTCCACAAATTATGTTGATTGATCTTATTTTATATTGAACCCAGAATATTTCTTTGAAAATGCAATCTCTTACAGTCATATCTAATAACCTGTAGATAACATAACATGAACCACCATGTCCTAAAAATAATTATAGGCTGATAGCTCTATAACTTCCTCTCATCTTTTTAGTAAAAGAGAAGTGTAATTTATTATTCTGCCAAAGGACATTGGTAGAAAATTTCAGAGACTTCAGAGACCAAAATAAACCCTCTTCCCAATAACTGCAATAGAAATTATTATGCCATTGCACCAGGCGCTTGACTGATTTTATAAGTGTCCTTTTATTTTGTGCACAGCAAGGAAATGGAAGGAAGGGGGATCAAGGAGGGAGAACATTTGAATTACTCACTGTCCAGAAAAATATTTACTTTATCCTCCGGAGGATGTGGGTTTTATTTTGCATGCCTCCATTTCCCCATTCAACCTCCTCCTTCCCAGAAACTGGAGGGTGTTTAATCATCCGAGACCAGTCCTGGTATATTCACTATCCTCTGACAGATAATAGATTCTGTTTCTAAGGTCAAGTTGTGATTTAACACCGGCTATATTTCAGACTTGGTGTTTGTAGATCTACCTCATGGGTTGGCCTTGTTTGGGGGTTGTTTTTATAGAGAGACTAGAAAGCTTTGGTGGCTTTGATATTTGAATAGATGTCTTCATATCAGAATGTCAATGAGTACAGTATACACTGATCAGCTACAACATTAAAACCACTTGCCTAATATTGTGTAGGTCCCCCTCGTGCCACCAAAACAGCGCCAAACCACATCTCAGAATAGCATTCTGAGATGATATTCTTCTCACCACAATTGTACAGAGCAGTTATCTGAGTTATCATAGACTTTGTCAGTTCGAACCAGTCTGGCCATTCACTGTTGAACTCTCTCATCAACAAGGCATTTCCGTCCACAGAACTGCCACTCACTGGATGTTTTTTGTTTTTTTTGCACCATTCGGAGTAAATTCTATAGCCTGTGTGTGAAAATTCCAGGAGATCAGCAGTTACAGAAAGACTCAAACCAGCCCATCCGGCACCAACAATCATCCTTGCGATTATCTAATCAGCCAATTGTGTGGTAGCAGTGCAGTGCATAAAATCATGCAGATACGGGTCAGGAGCTTCAGTTAATGTTCACATCAACCATCAGAATGGGGAAAATGTGATCTCAGTGATTTGGACTGTGGCATGATTGTTGGTGCCAGACGGGCTGGTTTGAGTATTTCTGTAACTGCTGATCTCCTGGGATTTTCACACACAACAGTCTCTAGAATTTACTCCGAATGGTGCCAGAAACTAAAAACATCCAGTGAGCGGCAGTTCTGTCGATAGAAACGCCTTGAGAGATGTCAACAGTGAATGGCCAGACTGTTTCGAACTGACAAAGTCTACGATAACTCAGATAACCACTCTGTACAATTGTGGTGAGAAGAATAGCATCTCAGAATGCTATTGTGAGATGTGGGTTGGCGCTATTTTGGCAGCACAAGGGGGACCTACACAATATTAGGCGGTTGGTTTTAATGTTGTGGCTGATCGGTGTACAAAGAGTTCTGTGATCAGTTGTCTTCTGGTGCAATATCAAAGCAATACCAAAAACAATGCATACGCATGGGCTGCCAAATTATACCCAGTGTAATGGTATTCCTTGTTATGAATGAACAAAGGAAGATCATAATTAAATATTTATCTTGAACCTGCATGGCATTCGGTTGTCATGACAAAAAGCAAAAGCCATTGTTTGCTGTATTGATATTTATGTGTAGTAATAGACTGCTTTATCAGCCAGACTGATTAATAGGCCTTCTTGATATTATCGGTATCTGTGGCAGTAGTACTATTGAGCAATCACTGTGAATGCCTGGCCAAGTAGCATAAGTCTGTGCCCAGTAGCAAGAAACCCCTTTTAGATAAGAAGACTCCTCGTTATAATTATGAGATTATTTTCATTGAGGGTTTTCTTAAGGGGTTTCTGCAACTGGGCTCTTGACCTTAGAGTGTTCAAGTTCTTGTCAAATTTTAAAGTAATTTGAGTAAATAGAGTAAAATAAGTGAGCATGTATCATGGGCTATAATTAGATTGTATTTTATATGAAATTTTATCACCATTATGTTGCCCATCCGCCACCCTGCACTCTAGATATCAGCCATTGAAAAAACATTTGTAAACCATTACATAAATCTCATGAAACCCATACTAATTTTTCAGGTAATATTTCACCCCATTAAGATTTAAAAATTAATTAATTAATTAATAAAAAGAAAATTTATTTTTTTATTTTTTTTTATTTTAATGGTTCTAAAAATAAGCTTTATTTTCTTTTAACAAAAATATAATTTCTAAATTATTTTGATTTTGGGGTGAAATGTGACCTGGAGATTCACCCATTTGTTTGTGATCGGTTAAAACACAAAATGCCTTAAGACAAATGGAATACAGCAAACAAATATAACCACATTTATTTTCTGAAAGTATAAAATATTACACTATAAAGGCCACTTTGCAAGGGTAAATTAACAGCACTTTTCCAAATATGTACACAGTTAATACCTTTTCCCTCTTAGATTTCATCCAGCTCTGTGGCAAACTGAATGTCATTGTCTCACATGACCACAGAAGTAGTTGGCAAGAGTTTCAATAATTTACTTGATAGCAGAAAATGAATGGCAGGAGTTTTGAAGGTTCCTGAATTTTTTGTACATCCTTCAGAAGAGTCAGGTATTCCGGATGAGTCTTACTCTCCCTTCAAAACCAGTGAAGAGGCACAGTTTGACATCAAATTAACAGGCACCGTATGCCTTGAACTGGGAGGCTTACAAAGAAAGCTAAAATTTGCAGTTCACATTCTTTACAATGGCACCAGTCAATCCTCCGGAGTTTCCTCCATTGAAGTGAGCCTCCTGTGTTAGTCCGAGCTGAACAGCTCGCACCCAGCATTCCGGCATGACAGGCAAGTTTGGCTCACTGTATTTATGCGCTTTGAGGCTTCCTCTGTCTGAGTCTACGTGAGTATATGTATGTTCTTATAATCTATTCATACACTTCTGGAGACGTGGTGTCAGATTGAGGTAGAACCGTTGTACCAAAAACAATTGCTAGAAGTTTAAATCTATTAAGTAACAATCACATCAATCATCTCTCTAGAGTGGATGTAAAGAGCAAACTAAAGCAATAAATTCACATTCAATCACACCTACAATAGAGATCACTAACACACTGGAATATCTGAAGTGTTCCCAGAATAAATACCTCCCTCTTTTCCATTCCCTTCTTGGAAAAAAAAAGGCTGCTTAGTTTTGTCTAGAGATTTGCTTTTTCATAGATACCAATACGCTGCATCATCAGATCTTGCCGCCATGGGAGGTTTTCTCCTTTGGCTTTGTCTTCAGAGGAAACCTTATCAAAGGTAAGTACAGAGGTGAGCCAACATCGTAGAACCTTCTAACAACCCCCCCCCCCCCCCCAACACACACACAGCTACAACTCATTCTGCAGTCCAACAGAAGGAAAAAATGAAGACGTACACGGATATACCCCCATGCGTACAAAGATCAAATTCTGACACTTTATAGTATGTAACCGAACATGTCGCTTGGTTGTGCTGGGCTAAGCTCAACTCCCTCTGTGGCATTCTGTGCCTCTCCGCAAGGCTAGAATGGAGGCAGGAATTGCCCCTAAGTCAGGTGACTCCAGTCCAGTTTGGGGCATTCACGCTCTAGCAAAGCTCTGATCTCCCAGAGCCCTTTCGCAGGACTAGGACCAACCGCCGTCTGTCATTCCACCCATGCCCACTGAGCCTTTCTGGGTAATGATACTCTCTGTAGATTTAAGCAGTCTCTCAAGGCATGGTGCATTAATTTTGCCTGGAGGCGGTCGACTGGGAGTAGAGTCTGTCTCACTACACAGCCGGTCTGTGCTGGAGGACACAGAGTTGTCCTGTGTTGTGTCCTTGCCTCTGTGGGCTGTTAGAAAGTTCTGAACGGCCTGTTCAGCTGTTGGGGAGCAGATGGGTGATGTGTGGAGCCATTTTAGGTTGGTTGCAGAGTAGGGCTCAGGTGGGGTAAGGTCACTGACTCTCATTGCCTTGCTACCCATGGAAGAGGCACTTGTGGTGGCAGGGTTTGCAATGCCGATGAGCAGGGGAGATGTAGCTGGAGACAACTGTAAGGTATTGAAAGAGAGAATTAATTTACCATTTCAAATGCTCTAGAGGCGAGCACTTTAAACTCTATTACAATTTTAAATCAAGTACATGACTGTGCTAAACAATCTACAGGCCAATTATATGAGCCAGACCAATAAATCAGCCAATATTTTGCCATCGATCAAGAAAGGCCGATACCCCTGACCACAAATGTTCTCCTTTGTGCCAGTTTCAAAATCTACTGACAGCCTTGTCAATGGATAATGTATATTTTGTGGTTTTTCAAAAAACGTAGATTTTGAGTAAATTTATAGTACGCATTATTTGCTGTCAATAAATTATATTTAACATAACAGTACACAAGGTACATACAAAATAATATACAACTACATTTTAATATAATTTTTATAGGGTAAATAAAGGTCATTGTAAAACACATTTGTCTACCACAATCATTTACCATATAAATAGTATTTAAAAATATTACTTTATAAATGGCATCTAGAGGAAAGGATCTCGCCACAAAATAAGAGGACTGGTCTTTTACTAAAATGAACCATGGTGACCATAGTTTCTGCCAAAATACCATAGCTACAATTATTCACATGACTGTAAAATCAAAATAAATGAATATGGGATCACCTTCAAACAGTGCGAGAAACTCCAAATCTCTCTTTCAATTTAGTTCCAGTGGTGGCAAATATCAAGTTACCACAGTTCTACTGTAGTAACTACTGTATCTTGGTAGGAATAATGGTTACCATGGTACATTTTTGTAAGGGGTATAAAATAAGACTTCAAATGTTCTTTTATTCAGATGTCTTTCTCTATCCTCTGGAAGCTTTCATAAAATTACCTGGGTAGGGTTGCACCAGCTGTGCGTAAGGTCTCACTTGAGGTGAGACTCAAAGTTCACACTAAGGGCTTAGTTACAAACAAACTAGTAGTTACTAAGTCAGTGCTTAATTTGGTTGCATCACCTGTTCTTAAAGCAAGACTTAACTAGTAGGTCGTAAGCTCTCCGTAAAGTAATGCGTAGTCACATAATATGATGTTTATCTGTATTTATCCAATAAGCAGCCTTCAAATTTGTACACAGAAGTGTTAAAAAGCTGTGAATTTCAGTTTGATCTTGTTACGGTTGATGTTCATACCTTGTCTGCTCACATAAATGCCAGCTGTAAAAAATTATATCCCCATTAAAATACGATACGTAATAAAACAAGATTTCATTAATGGTATATTTATATCTACAATTAATAAGGGATAATAAATAAATACTAATATAACAGGCTGGAAAAACAGACATTTATTCATTTTAATATTTTACATACTATGCTGCAACATGACACCGGGTGGCATACACAGCTGTGTTTCATGCTGAAGAAGTACGTTTTTTACATAATGTTTTCTCCCGTAAATGAAAATGAGAGTAAATGCCAAAATCATCATACATGTCAAAAGGACTGAAGCCTGTCAACCAAAACATGAGCTCATTGATGTCATTAAGTGACTGCTTTTTTATTCCATCCGTTACTCCTGGTCGGAGGCTTCCGTAAATATTTAGTTTATACGTAGGTTTACGTTCTACTTAAATTTAATGGTGCAATGCTCAAATATTTAGTAGTGCGTAAATTGTGACTTTATGCCCATTTACGCCACAACTTGGCTAAGTTGTAACGTACGTATAGCTGGTGCAACCGGCCCCTGTTCTTTTCCATCATTGTTCTTAGCATACATTAATACCTCTACAACTGTAAAAATAGATTTTAATCCCTTCTTGCCTGCCCTGTTCTTCTACAGTCCAGTGGTTACAGTATAATGGATATTTTAGTCCCTCCTTTTCTAACAGCCAGCAGTCTTAAATTACACATGTTTGTGACAGCTCTTAGAGAGCCTTGTCTGACGAGAGCATTACCTTGGGTTTCTTAGACGGGTTCGTCTCCTCCATCAGGTCTGCGGTGTTGGCTTGATCGTTTCGTTGTGGTTTTATGTGAGGGAACCAGTTCATCAACATTTCCTCCATTTTCAGAATGATGTTGACATATCTCTCCCTGCATGGCACAGAAAAGAACAACATTTAAGTTGGGCAACCCACAAATGTTAAAAAAAATAGACTTGTACAGTTTCAGTTTTAGTGTGCCTCAGACGTGACTGAAAATGAAAGTCTACCAGTCTACCTATCTGTAACCTTGTTTTCAGCTAGCCTGCAACCAAAAGCACTTAACCACAAGTACACTGCATCATGCAAACATGTACACACCAACACACAAACGTGTTCCTCAAAATGAGAACAGCTCCTGTGTTGATTCACACGTGCATGGAGTGCAACCATTTCCCTTGCCTCTAAATATAGACACATAAGCCTGCAGCGGGGCACTGGCGTCCACGTCATGGGGAAAAGAAATAGTTGTGAGGAGCACTGATGCAGACACACTCTCACACAAGCACATGGTGCCCATTTACTCACACCGCCCCAACAGATGGTTAATGGGGATTACTCCAAGTCACATGACCAAAGTCTGCTGTGGCCCCTTTCTCAGCATTTTAAATGAATATAGCCACTACCATAAAACATTTTTTAAATTTTATATGCCCTCTTCAGATGCGCATTTGCACCAGCAGGCGGGGGGGGGGGTGTTCCTATTCTAAGCTTGCTGGTGGGGAGGCAGCTACACCCCAAATTTGCCTGCCTGGTTGCCTACGTCAGCTTGGGTTTAAGCAGAGACAGTTTTGGCTCAGTGACTTGATCAGATGGAATTAGGACCCCACCCAAAATCCCATCATCCATGTTTTCAGTGGCTGGATGCTGCCCAAAGTACACCAATGGTCTTGATGTTGTAGCCTTTGAACTCACACGTGAATACTGGATTTCATGAAGTAGCACAATGCAATACAATGAGAACACATCTGGGCTGCATGCCAAGTGCTGTTAAGAGGAAAATTAAATGACCCACCTAAGCCCAGCCTGACCCATTATGACATCATCCAATTGAACAGGAGCACAGGCTCCTCCCAAAGATGACATCACAGCAATTACGCTGTCTAATCATAGGAGGACTAATCAAACGGATGACAGGATATTCTCTCAAGGGAGCGGGACATTTTTAACGGCCCAGGTTTGAATTCTATTCTTGGCCAGCTACTTTTAGATTTATGGTTGCAGGTCTGTATTGGGCCAGCATCCCTCCTGCCGCTATGCATCAAGCATTGCGAGGCCATGTGCTTTCACATTTCCTGGACTCTTTTACTTGTACCCTCAGAGCCAAGACATTCACAAGGCTTGCTTAGACACATCTGAGGGCATAGAAGTCATTCGCAACCAATCAGGGAGAACTCAACTTTAGCTTACCGCTAATGTGCATATACATGCACCTAAACAAAATTCCCTCACAGTGCTCAACAACTAATAGAATGTGGCTTGCGAGAACAACGCAACTTCAAGTAGTAAATGAACACAACATCCATTTAATCGAACTGTGCTAGAGTGCTGTGCGTACTAAAGCCCACCCTCAAGCCACCAGTATGTGAGGTAAGGACAAACAGCAAGACACTTACCCCATGCAGGGATTCTGCAGGACCCCCATTATCCTCTGGATGCGGTCCATGGCCACACTCTCTTGGAAAGTGCTGAGGCCTGTGAAAGAAGACACAGCTTAAACACAGTCTTTTTACGAGCAGTGCCAGCTCTTTGTCTTTGACAGGCCAGTTAAGTCTGTGAAGCAGATGGGTTCCTGTGAAGCACGTGGGAGGGCAGACTCACTGTCTCTATGGACAGGAAGCTCGGGGTCACCGAGAGCCCTCGCTTTGACAGTGATCCCAGACTGAACACTCACATGCGGGTCCTCCTGGTGCGCAACCTGTGTTCTAACACGTGGGGCACTAAACCAGCCAATAAAGTTCTCTTTTAGGATCCAACATTTTTAGTACCATCTGTTGCCGTTTTACAGTAATGTCTAGCTCGAGCAAGTTTTGCGATGCCTAACAGTACAGATTTTACAGAGGCATTAATCGCAGTAACACAGTTACAATGGTCACATTTGTGTTGGGCAGTGTAGGATTAATTTCAGTAACAGCATATCACAATATATTTATTTTTGCTGGAATTTCAAGTCCAAAATCAAGTGTAAAATGTGTATTACATAAAACGTCAATATTATATCCAGTTATCCAAGCTTTTTACACTGGAAGCGTCTATCTGCAACACAGTTTGCAGATCAATCTATGGTTTTCTGCTTGCCGTTGGATCTTTTATTGTACCCTGCGGATATACACATTTCTACCGTTGCATACAGTTATATCACGCTGTCCTAGTTCACACAAAAAAATTGCTTCTTTAGTTGAGTAAAAAATTTTAATTAGTGCAGGAATCTACAGAATTCAGCGAAGCTGCTGAAAAGCAGTGAAGGAAACACTTTATCAAATACTTCATCCCACCAGTCTAGGACATTAAGCTTCTCTTTATCATGCTCTAGGTATTTCAGTCAAGGCCCTTGGGTATTTTTTGGAGCTGTGCAGTTTGCATGGCCTTAGACGTGTCTCTTTCAACCATACATGTTCTGTTTTGTCTAAGTCAGGCAGCACTTAAAGTACATAGAGGAAATTATTCTGGTCAATTCGGTAGTCTCATGCCAAACAATGTATTTTTATGACACATCTCAGTCTCAAATCTCACTTCTTGTACCATGGCCTGCTGCCTCTAGCTTGGCTGTTCTTCCAAAAAACTAACTTATAGATTATAAATTATCAAACTAGGCAAACTTTTGGCAAAACACAATAAGTAACTGTGATCAGGGTAAATGCAGTAGTATGCCGACTGTAAGAGTAGTAGGAATGAATAGGGGGTTACTCACGTTCTCTGTATCTGCCTGATCGTAGGCCATTAAGGATTGAGGACAGTGGGTGAATGTAACACTGCAGCTCCAAGCACTGAGAAACACAAAGAACATCATTCAGCATTTCCTTCTTTTACGGTTCATTATACATTGTTTGTCTTACATTGAGATTTATTAAAAAACAAAACCGAGTTCAGATGTTTACAGTACTGGATGATGACGACATTACATTTTGCCCATTACCATACACAAACATCTCAAATTAGGACATTTCTTATAGAACTCATAATTTCCTACGAACAATGGCACACTATGATACAAAACAATGTGACTCATCCACCCTTTTACACATTTGTCCCAATGACATAATATGCATTATCATTCAAATTCTGCTATGAAGGGGAAAAACAGTAAATTTTTTGACTGAGTGGACTTGTGTGACTCATTCACTTTTCACCTAGAAAGAACACATGGAGGAGGGCTCTTCCTGGAAGCTTTTCTGCTTCGACTATTTTTTTATTATTTATTCTGCTTGGGTGGAGAATGATCTTTTAGGTGATAAGGGTGGTTTTCAGAACACTGCGTCTCTTCCACTGGCATACCAGCAAATTACACATGCCTGCCCTGTGCCAAAAGTGTCACGTCTCACCTTGCAGGCAAACAGCCTGTTTTTCTCCATTTGCTCAGCTGTGAGCTGCCTCTCTCTGTGCTCCGACACCAAGGAGCTCCGTGTTCTCTTCAGCACCTGCCTCTTATTGCCTTTAGGACTCTCGGTGCACCGGTAATTGGATCGATCCCCTTGTCCCAGGTGAGAAAGCTCACCGTCATTGCAGTAGTCCGAACTATCGCAGCAAGCAGGAGAGCTTCCCCGAGAGCTCGTATTCTCTTTCTCCTTTACCTCCCCTTTAACGCCATTCCTCTTTGGGAGTGACTGGCAAGTCTGAGCTCCCTGGATGATCCCCGAGGAGGGGGCTTTGGGCAGTGTGGTTTGCCCCTCAGTTTTGGTACAGTCTGGTTCTAACTCACTATCGTTGTCCTCATCATCACTGGCCAGCCAGTCAATAGAATAGTCAGAATCTGAAGCTGACATCTTCGGAAGCAGGTTCTAACCAGCACTGACCATCACTGACCTGCAGGAAAACAGGGTGGATCATTTTAATCTCCAATTTCCATAAACAATAAACAATATTACTGAACAGAACATGAGCTGGCGTGAAATTGGATTATAGAGAAGGAATGTTCTCTTGATCACTGTTTTGCTTTGGCTGGAACATAAAAAACAAAAACTGACTCCACTGTGTTGAACTATTTCGGACCCATTTGAGAGATTAATAGTAAAGCAGACACGGACGGTCAAACATGCCAACATAAGCATGCATCCTCAGAATCCAGAGGGATACTGAATTCACATTAGTTCAGACCAGCCAGCTTTCCAGACACACCACCTGAGTCTCAGACTAAAGATAAAGAGCAGCTATAAAAATGACTTACTGCTGTTTCACAAACATTGCCGGGAACTCTATAATATTACGACTTGAAGCAACGTGCTGTCTTAAACATGAGTAACCACAATATATTGAAGTCAATGTAATTTAATCTTTTGTCAATTCTTCTCTTAGCCTCGATTCTTCAATAAAATACCAAAACAAACCCTAAAAGAATAATCCAACAATAACTTTTCACATTAGCCTTGTTTAAGCATAATATAAGTGACAAATCAGTGTACCTATTTAATCAAAATTAAATACATTATGATATTTACAGCTGTGGTCTCTGAGGAAGAGATCTGTACCTTTTGTAGTACACACATTTGATATTGCTCTGATTGCATCTAGATTGAAAACGCTGAAGACGTTCATAGCAGTCTGTTAGTTTAGAAGCAGGTGACATAAAAAGACCGATTCAAAGCCCTGTTTGTTTATTCAATGAGACCAGAATGCCACAACCATGGTAAACACCATGGGACACAACAATAGCCCTAGAAAGAAGCCTTTTTAATAGTGCCATTCCTGCTGTAGCCCTTTATTAATAAATTGCTTAGATTCATAGATTAGCAGCTCACACCCTATTCGAATGCACAGGTATGGTGTATGATGGTTGAATCAAAAAATACATTATTTTGCAGGCTTGCTTTCAAAAGAGGGGGTTTGAAATCAAATCCAAGGCCACACAGTTAGGAGCTGGTCTGTGGCCTTGAGCATTCCCAGTATTTTTTCTGCATGTATTATCAATTCCATCAGTTCTTAGTAATTCATAATAGTGAGGCCTTGATGAATATACATAAAAGGAGTATTGACGATCATTTTAAATGTTACTTCTGAGGCAAAGTGATTCTTCGCTAAAAGCATATGTTGCAACGGAGCAAGTGCTTTGTGCTTTCTTTAAGGTCGCTGACCACTCATGAACTTGAAAGGGGTGGAGGGCTTCTCACAAATCAAAAGGAGTGTCAATAAATGGGTGTAAATGATGCATGTTTAAATCATTATATATCGATTAATAAATATAGTGTCAAACAAACCCAAAAACTACCCCAACGCTGTAAAAAACAATTGTCAGATAACCTACAAAGTGTGCTTGATGAGGAAAGATCAAATTAACTGATTTTATTCAAGTCAAACATATTTTCATGACTAAAATCAACCTGATTTACAGTAATCAGGTTGATTTTAGTCATGAAAATATGTTTGAATTGAATAAAATTCAAAAGCAATTTTGAAGCGCCAAACCAGGAAGAAAAGTGCATTTTTACTATCACGATTTCTACCAAAAAATACACTTACCTTTCTAAATGCACTTTACATATTTGTAAAATCAGGTGGACATTAGTGTGACAACATTTCAATGTAACTTTGACCACGACTCAGCTTATACACAACACTATATACTGTGTGTAACACTATACATCACTACTAGCAAAGCATTTTCAGAGTGACTATGCACATTCACAACACTTGGACATTTAATCCGTGCATCAGCTGCTCAGTATCACTGCAAACAAACGGACTGCTGAGGCAAATGGTTCTTGACATACACGTTTTGCCCTGCCAATAAAGAGACATTATGTAATAGCTGTATCTCAAGTACGGGACTAATTGGCTCTATAACGGTCATAAAGAGCAGTCTTTCCAAATGTAACTACTGACAAGCTTTTCTCTGTTAATACGGGTTTTGGCAAAAGTTTAATCAAACAAAACGCACCGAGCGCAGCATTTAGGACTACCGCAGATAGAGGAAACAGTGCGAACAAACTCTTCTTTCATATACACTGGATACCTTCACAAGTTTGTCGACAGCTGGGATGCACATGAAAAGACCCTTTATTAGTCTGTGGTAACTGGTAATTTGACAAAACAAAGACAAATATTGGGAAAGATGCATTTTGAGAGTTTTGTATTTTGTTTACGTTTGGCACCCAGTGTAAACGTAGAAAAAGGGCACGTGACAATTATTTAATAGCGACATGTAGCGCAACAGTTTGAATCGCGTAAAACTGGATGTTATATTAATACTAAATCTGATATAAAAGAAAACAAAAGACATAGCGGATATCATTAATGTACCTGTCGTTAAGTGAGGGTGGGGTCCTGATGATGATGACTAACACCATAATACACTCTTTTAAGACAAGACCACCGTAATTTTGACATTTTCAAATATATTATATTACATTTATGTTTCAAAGCGAAAACGGCCGGGTGCAGAAAAAGCCTGAAAACTATTTCTAAAGGCTCCGTATAAACAAAACTACTATCTGCTTGGGCGTTTGATATATACAGCATATAAGCAAGCATTAAAATGTGTTATCTATACAACACTAAAGTTTGTATTTTCACCTTTTTCTAAATGGATGGATGCCTCTTCACCTCTCGGCATCCTCACTACTCTACATCTTTTGCATTCATATAAATAAAGCCTTATAAACCCAATGATATTCCTTTAGCTATACGTGCCTGTAATTTTCTTTCACACAGAAACACAATTTTTTGAAGCGATCCTTATTATTTAAAACGCTTGTCGTACCTCAAGCCGGATGGGACGAAATGTCTCACTTTCCTTTGTTTCAGCAGTATATCCACAGACAACTGAATCGCCCGAGTCTCTGTACAGAGGTGTACGTGGTTTCAGTGAGTTAGACTGCAGTTGTGTGGCCCCGTGTTACTTCTCCCAAGGCAACGTGTCTGAAGGGGCGGGTTCAAAAACACAGGGCTTTCCGATTTGCGCGTCCAGACCCGAATCTGACAAATAGACTTTGCGTTTGAAGCCAACCACGGCTGATAGGGGAGACGCGCTTACATATTAAAATAAAATGCAAATTGCCAAAACACGTGGACACGCGGATCGGTGTCATTCCAACAGGCGGACTGAATGTCAACTCTGAGCGCTTTTTTTTTTTTTTTTGGTTCGCTATAACTTTTTTGTTTGCCTCATTAACTCTGATGGGATGACGCAAGAGATTTCTGAGATAAACCTCCCTTTTATATATTAGGGTCTGGGTGCATTCTATAGGAGTGTAAGATCTTTGATATTTGATTTCTATATTATTTCAATAGTTTAGTATAATTTATATATCATGGCACAGTAGTATTGTTGTACTGCCTTTCATTTATGCTGATTTTAATTAAAAAGCATTTCATTTTAGTAATTTTTACTGTAATTTGTCTCAATAAAATAAAGAAAATAAAGTTATTTAAATAGTATAGTATTTATATATCATGCCACAGTAGTATTGTTGTACTGCCTTTCATTTATGCTGATTTTAATTTAAAAAAGCATTGTATTACAGTAATTTTTACTATAATTTTGTCTTAAAGAACGAAAATAATATATTATTTACACCGTATAATATACAGTATATATATATATATATATATCACAGCGCTGTAATATTGTTGTACTGCCTTTCATTTATGCTGATTTTAATTTAAAAAGGCATTGTTTTACAGTTATTTTTACTATAATGTTGTCTTTAAAAATAAAGAAAATAATGTAATTTAAATAGTATAGTATTTATATATCATGACACAGTAATATTGTTGTACTGCCTTTCATTTATGCTGATTTGAATAAAAAAGCATTGTATTACTGTAATTTTTACTATAATGTTGTCTTTAAAAAGAAAGAAAATAATATGTTATTTAAATGGTATGGTATTTATATATCATGGCATAGTAGTGTTTGTTGTACTGCCTTTCATTTATGCTGATTTTAATTAAAAAGCATTGTATTACAGTAATTTCTTACTATAATGTAGTCTTCAAAAAGAGAATCGCCATAAAGAATGACTGGAAAAAACTTAATGGCGAATAAAGAAATATTGTGAAAAATGATCTGGTCATGTTTAAAAATGTCTAAAGGCTACAGGATTTTTGTCATACTACCTTTAATTTATGCAGATTAAAAACGGTACAATGTAAACAGTTTAACAGTAATAAGGATCCTCATTAACAACAATGATTATTACAAAAAGCTCAAAAGCAAAATGCCTGCATGCATTATGATAATGAGAATTTTGATTTGGGGCAAATTGTGCTTACTGCCATGAAAATAATGTCCCAATGCAATAATCTTAATAGTTCTAAATGAAAATGAGATCTGGACATGTTTATATAAAATTCACATGTGGAATGAATATTTAAGACTTCTATCCTGCTTTTAGGTCAACTGATTATTTCGCAACTGCAAACAGACCAATGTGAAAACATTTGCATGCACCACGAGCCAGCGATACATGTGTCTGAGGAGCTATTCAATGTGCGCTGCAGTCACTCTCTTTTTCTCCTTGTCCCGAGGCTTATCCTTACCTGCTCCTGACTGACTACAATGTGCACAGCTTATCGAATGTGGACCAAGTCAAATGAATGAATGAAGCTGAACGTGATAAGTCTCTGTGTTCTGTTTAGTGTCAAGTTGCGCACGTGATGCCTTTTACGCTTGCACTGTTTTTACACACCCCGTGGAGTTGCCATGGTGAGGGGGGCAGGGCGGAAAAACATTCCAAAGTACTTCACTTGCTGCATTAAGAATGTTGCACCTTCTCTTAAAGCCCCACAGCAGGTGAAGTGTGTGGTTTTAATTTCGTCACAGCAGAGCGCGTCACATTTTTCAGCGCACTTTGGTTCTCTCAGACAGCTCGCATGGGAGGAGCATGACATGCAAGGTGGTCTGCATCCAATGGCATTTTCACGCTCATGTTGTGGTGTGGTTAGCAAGTTGGTGGCTGTGGTGTTGAAAGAGCAAATAAGGACACAAAATCACTGCATCTCTCTCTCTCTCTTTTGGGTGGGATTTCTGTTTGGACTCCAGACAAAGATCCACAGCCTGGAGCCAATGAGTCATAGTCCTCCTCCCCGGAAAACGTGAGCACATGTGAGAAAAACCCACCCATCCTCTGTCTCTCCTTTCGGCTTTGCACAAGTGAAAATCATAATGGATGCAAACAGAATGTTTCTTCCATTTCTCTCCCTCTCTGGCAAGGAGAACATAAAACACTGTGGGATCTGAACTGAGCCAAAGACGCCACCCAGACAGATTAACAACTGTGTGCAAACCGGTCTGGTTTTAAATGTCTTCTGGGAACAAGCCCTAATGCGGCTAGTAATGGACATGTTTGGGCCAATTTTAAAGGCCTTGATGTGACTGCTGCTCTATTCCTCTTTAGGGGTTTCCCAAGGGCTTAGTATGGTGTGTAGATCATAGAGTTCTTAGCAGGCACTGACTTTTGTTTTATGTCTAGCTGTCAATGTGAGGTTAGAGGTGCACGTAATGGCATAGGTGTGGCTCCGCTTTGACAATTCTATTTGAGGTTAGAGAGAGAGGGGCTGGGAGCATTATTTTACCACTGTATCTTCGAGCCTTCTTGGTGGCGAAGAAGGTGTGTTGCAAATACAGACGTACTGCTGCTAAAAACAGCCAGAGTGACACACCGTTCTGAGCGGGAGACAACAGCATTGATAAAATGCACAATACGCTATTGGTTGACACATATCAGGGTCTTGTTGGACAGTGTAGTCACACTCTTTTTTTCACACTATCACTATCAGTGGTTTGGACCAAGTCTGAACATACCTAACCTGTTTATGTGTCCAAAACACCCTACAGATGCTTAGTAGTCAGAACATCACATAAAATGATGAAAAGCAAACAACTGGGTGTTGTTTATAGAGGTTTGTTTTTCTTCTTTTTTTCTCAGATTGCTTGGCTTTACAATAAGAACATTAAATCATACACTGAGCAATCATCACAGTCAAAGCAAATGACACAGCTGTTAAGCTTGCAACTCGTGGCTTTAGAAATGCTATGTGACATTGTCATTTTTCTGGCACAATGGGGTAATCAGTCATGATATATTACTCAGAAATATTTATTGAAGATGAATATAGCCTGTACAGAGGGAAACAAACTTGGGGTGCATATGAAATTACAGTGCACGTGAAAGGTAATTGTTTTATTAATACATTTAATTGTAGATCTAGAAACACCTCAAGACTTCTATGAGAAATATATTGCAGATATTAAATATTATTACAGGTATTACAGAAAAGATTTTTTTTTTTTTTTTTTTTTTGCAGGTATGCACACAACACCAATGCTCATGTAATGCAACAACAACAAAAATTCCACTTTCTCAATAAGAAAAATTATTATAAATACTTTAAATAAAGCATTTAAATAAGTTATGTGTATATGTATTTGTTGTGCAGCCTTTAATATATACTGATTGAAAAAACACTGAATTAAAAATACTGTATTACAGTAATGAGAATCATTAAGAATAATGAATATTACAAAATACAAAAGAAAAACATTTGCACACATTACGATAATAAGAATTTTGGTGGAAAATGTGCTCATTGCCATTAAAATAATGTCACAACACAAAAAAAAAAAAAAAAAGTAGTTAAAGGAATTCTCTCATTATTCACTTACCCTGTTGCCATCCCAGATGTGTAAGACTGTCTGTCTTCAGCAGAACACAAATTAAGATTTTTAGAAGAAGATAGAGCTCTGTCAGGTCCTTATAATAGAAGTACATGGGTGCCAGCACTTTGACAGTCCAAAAGTCATATTTAGGCAGCATAAAAGTAATCCATGCGACTCCAGTCGATCAATGAATGTCTTCTGAAGGGAATCGATAGGTTTACGCGTCAGCTGCTGGCAGGAAGAGCTTTTTAAAAGTTAATGTTTTAATTATCGCTTTATTTTTTACACAAACATACACATCTGGGATGGCATCAGGGTAAGTGAATAATGAGAGAATTTTCATTTTTGGGTGAACTGTCCCTTTAAGCAAACAACCTCCATGTAATGCAACTAAAATCAAATTTTTTTTTTTTTTTGTAATGTAAATAAAAACAATAATAAATTATTTAAATAGTAATTATTTATATATCATGGGGTTATTTGTTGTACAGCCTGTAATTTATGCTAAAATGTTTTAAAAGCATTGAATTAAAAATACTATATTACAGTAATAAAAATATTACATAAAACATGACTATTACATCATTGAGAATAAAAAGTATTACAAAACTCAAAAGCAAAACATCTAAATGCATTACAGTAATGAGAATTGTGCTGGAAATGTGCTCATTGCCATGAAAATAATGTCATGATGCCCAAAATCTTAATGGTCCTAAAAATAGACTTCATTTTATACCTTTTATACCTTCACATTCCATTGCCAGGATTCATAAGCTGTAATTCACAGCTGGAGAGTGACATTCTTTACTCACTTTATCCCAATTGCCTTGACATGCCATCACAGGGGTGAATGCTTCCACACTCTACAAATACAAGGTCTCTCGCACACTCGCACATGCTCCAGCATGTTTTTATTATTAGTCTCTGCCAAACATGTTCACACAAAGCAGTGATGCTCTGCCCCTCACCCTTGTGGCAGTAATACGATGAGTCACAGGTGAAAATTGGCTGGGTGATTTACGACACTGTCAGACAAACCCTGATGATTCGGAAGGATGGAGGGTTGCGGGTGAATGCTGACTGTCTCACTCCCTTTCTCTCATTCATAAAAGAGAGAAAAACATCTTGAGTTCTCACATCACCTCAGGGTGAATGTCATCTCCACAGGTGGCCAGAAAAAAATCACTACTCTGGCTTTGAAGGGCAGAGTGACATTGTGTAGAAGTATGTAGGTGAATCTCACAAAAGCTAACAAGAACATGTCCAGGTCACATTGCACCACAAATCAGAAGGGGAAAACAGGAAATTAAGTTTTGTATAAAGAAAATTAAGATTATTTTTTGCATTGTGACATTATTAAAAAGACAATTATGCATGTTTCTCATTGTCATTACTGTAATGCAAAGAAATATAGTTTTCATAAGGCATGTTTCACATTGTCATTACCATAATGCAAAGAAATCTAATTTTCATTAGGCATGTTTCCCACTGTCATTACCGTAATGCAAAGAAATCTTATTTTCATTAGGCTATTTTCTCAATGTCATTATCGTAATACAAATAAATCTAATTTTCCTTAGGCATGTTTCCTATTGTCATTACTGTAATGCAAAGAAATCTCATTTTCATTAGGCATGTTTCGCATTGTCATTACCGTAATGCAAAGAAATATCATTTTCATTATGTATGTTTCTCATTGTCATTACCGTAATGTAAATAAATCTCATTTTCATTAGGCATGTTTCCTATTGTCATTACCATAATGCAAAGAAATCTCATTTTCATTAGGCATGTGTCCCATTGTCATTACCGTAATGCAAAGAAATCTCATTTTCATTAGGCTATTTTCTCAATGTCATTGCCATAATGCAAAGAAATCTTATTTTCATTAGGCATGTTTCCCATTGTTATTATTACCATAATGCAAAGAAATCTCATTTTAATTAGGCTATTTTCTCAATGTCATTACTGTAATGCAAATTAATCTTATTTTCATTAGGCATGTTTCCCATTGTCATTACCGTAATGCAAAGAAATCTCATTTTGATTAGGCATGTTTCCCATTGTCATTACCTTAATGCAAAGAAATCTCATTCTCTTAAGCCATGTTTCCCATTGTCATTGCCGTAATGCAAAAAATCTTATTTTCATTAGGCATGTTTCCTATTGTCATTTCCATAATGCAATGAAATCTCCTTTTCATTAGGCTATTTTCTCAATGTCATTATCGTAATGCAAATAAATCTTATTTTCATTAGGCATGTTTCCTATTGTCATTACCATAATGCAAAGAAATCTCCTTTTCATTAGGCATGCTTCCCATTGTCATTACCGTAATGCAAAGAAATCGTATTTTCATTAGGCTATTTTCTCAATGTCATTACCGTAATGCAAAGAAATCGTATTTTATTAGGCATGTTTCCCATTGTCATTACCGTAATGCAAATAAATTTCATTTTCTTTAGGCTATTTTCTCAATTTCATTACCGTAATACAAAGAAATCTCATTTTGATTAAGCATGTTTCCCCTTGTCATTACCGTAGTGCAAAGAATTCTACTTTTAATTAAGCTACATATTTTTTCAATGTCATTACTATAATGCAAAGAAATCTCATTTTGATTAGGCATGTTTCCCATTGCCATTACCTTAATGCAAATACATTTTATTTTCATTAGGCTATTTTCTCAATGCCTACCATAATGCAAAGAAATTTCATTTTCATTAGGCTATTTTCTAAATGTCATTACCGTAATGTGAAGAAATCTCATTTGTTTCTCATTGTCATTTTCATTAGGCATGTTGCTCATTGCCAAGAAATCTCATTTTCATTACTACAATGTGAAAAATCTGTTATTTAATATTTAACATGTGTTATATTTATATTTAATTAATACTTGCACTTCCTTTATGCTAGATTATTTAATTATAAAAATCACTGAATTACAATAAAAATAATCACTATTGAGATTTATGACAAATAAGAAAAAATCTGAAAAGTGTAAATGTCAGAACGCATTACTTTAATGAGAATTTTAGGGGGAAGTGTGCTTCATTGTCATGAATTTTTTTGTTTTGTTTTTCATTGGCTTTCCATTAATTAATGTTCCTAAAATAGGCTTTATTTTCTTTATGCAATATAATATATACAGGTATATATATATATTTTTTTAATTTATTTTATTTTGGGGTAAAATGTGATGTATTTGACAGGTTGAGATTCACCCATGCTTGGAAATGGCTTGGTGCACATCATCAGTGGTTGGTGACCTTTCATTTTAGTTACTTGATGGAGGTTGGAAAATAACTGCTACACAGAGGGAACACTTTCATGTGAACTTTAAATATTATGAAATGCAGACTTGATTTGAATTGTGCATTTGAAGGAAGCATAATGTCCTTTCATGGCAGAAGAAATGATGATTAAACTACTGTGAGTGTGGATGACTTAATTAAGTGTGGTGTGTGTATCTCCATAACGCTCCTCTGAGTATGAACAGCTGAGATGACTCATCCTTAATGGCCCTATCTGTTTTGTGTTCCATGTCTTATACATTGTACAAGAGGTCTACAGTGAGTGTGTGAAAACGTATGTGCAGAAAAGGACACAGCCTGTGCCCCACAAGCAATCATAAAACGCATTCTGCTCGAAATCATGAAAGAACGTGTTGCTTTTAGCAGAGTAAAAGAACATGACAATCTGAACAAAGTTTTGTGGTCACCAACAGGCTGATTCCCAATCTAACAGTATTATTTCAGACAGAGATTGTTCAGAGGGGAAATCCATGTGCTGTGTTTATTGATTATGTAACTAAGTCAGCTGTGCATAACAGGCTTTTAGATGTTCAGCTCTTCTGTCTGCACTCCTCAATGTAAGGGCACATAAATGACCCTTAATTCAATATTAAAGAAGTTTGAATAATTAAACAGGTCTGACCATAGAATCGCCAGGTGTTATAATGCAGCTGAATTGGTGATTAGGCTCCTTTGTATTGTATCTTTATGTTTGTGTGCCACTCCAGATGGTGTAATTGCATCTTTTGAGACCACGCTGGCCAGATGTACCCTGGCAATTATGTGGTTTTTCATGTCAGCTCAGATCCTCAAAGAGATCCGTCATGGCAGTCTTTTTACCGATCAGAAAGCCGCAAAACCTTCTAGTTATGGTGAAGTGCCCAATGTGTTCACCCATTAGCTCCCTCACAAGTACACACAGCCGAAAAAAGACTTGTCAGCTTGTGGCAGTAATGCATATGGAGTTTTTGTTGTTTTTGTCGTGTTTGGCAGGCAGAAGTTGTGTTCTCAGCAAGAAGCGAAACCCAGTACCCTTTCAGGAAGCCTGCACTGAGACTTTAAAGGGATAGTACTCCCAAAAATGAAAATCATCATTTACATTCAAACCTATTTAACTTTTTCCCTGTACACAAAAGGAGATTTTTTTGAATAACATGCTTGCTGTTTTTTTTTTCAAATAATGAATGTGAATAAGCTCCAAAATGACAAACAAGCCCATAAAAGTTTCATAAAAATGGTCCATATGACTACTTTTATGAAACTTTTAATTATATGACAAGTCTTCTAAAGCCATTCAATTGTTTTGTGTGGTGGAAAAAAGCAAAATTTAGGCCACTGTTCAATGAAAATCTTGATATCTTCCCTAGCTGTTCTTGGCATGTTCATGAGAGGAGTAGCGATGTCTAATTTGCAACTTGTTCTCATGAAAATAACGTGACTCTGGTGACATTTGTGCTAAATGATATTACATGGCTCCTTACAAGTTCCGAGGTGAAATGTCCAAAACTTGAGTTAAATGTTCTCCAAAATACACGAGGGGCTTTATTTTCGTGACTGCGCTAGGTCCAGCACTACACACAACGATCGTGCGCTTCACCTTCTGCAGTTTTTTTGAGAGCGCTAATTCTAAGCACAATTTTCGTGATGGTATTTGGTGGGAGTGTTTGCACTACCTGTGGGTGTATGCGCGCAAACTGTGGGTTTATTGTATGTTAATGAAGTGACGCAAAGCACAATTTGCTATTTTCCTGAGAAATAGGCCATTGTGCTATGATGTTTGAGAACCATGTCTATTCTCTGCACAAAGTCTAAACTCAGTTCCTGCATTGTAATTTGGGGATTTCACATTTACATTTACACCAGCAGATCTTATCAAAGAGCTATGGATCACTTTTAATACTAGCCATATTTGTGTGTCAGTAGATCACTGATGTGCACAGAATGGGGGCTATGTTCACAAATCTAGAGGTGCCCTTTTGGTCGAGGGGAGATATAAACAGAGGTGTCTTTAAGAGTGCGCACTACAGCACAATCCCCCACTGACAGGTACCAACCCAAATAATGCTCTACCGAGTTTTAAATCAACACAACCTACCAACCTACCCTTAATCCAAAACCTAACCGATAGTGTTGTAATAGCAAAAGCAGATGAAAAATGCAATTGCTGAAGCAACCACAATATTTTGTGGTGCTTCTGTGACACTTTTGCTCACATGTTGACTCGTGTGGTCTTCTGGACTTGTACCCCTGTCCTTTTGCATCGCAAGTTCAATGCTCTTTTAGTTGAGCTACCACACAATTTGACTGTGCCTAAACAAGATTGTAAATGTATTTGGTTATGTGACGCAATCATTTAAATGTATTGCCTTACAAGTCAGTCGCTTTAGTAAAAGTATTTAGATGTCATAAAATAGCATTACACGAAAAGTATGTGTTTATGAACTGATAATCTGTCGTTTTCCTTGTGATTTGTGTGAAAGGGAATAAAAGTCTTTGTTGTAGCGTCTCTAATGTTTATTTTACCAAGAAAACTTCAGCGATATATACACTGGTGGCCAAAAGTTTGGAATAATGCACAGATTTTGCTGTTTCGGAAGAAAACTGATACTTTAATTAACCAAAGTGGCATTCAGCTGATCACGAAGTATAGTCAGGACATTACTGATGTAAAAAACAGCATCATCACTATTTGAAAAAAGTTATTTTTGATCAAATCTAGACAGGCCCCATTTCCAGCAGCCATCACTACAGCACCTTATCCTTGAGTAATCATGCTAAATTGCTAATTTGGTACTAGAAAATCACTTGCCATTATATCAAACACAGCTGAAAGCTATTTGGTTCGTTAAATGAAGCTTAACATTGTCTTTGTGTTTGTTTTTGAGTTGCCACAGTATGCAATAGACTGGCATGTCTTAAGGTCAATATTAGGTCAAAAATGGCAAAAAAAGAAACAGCTTTCTCTAGAAACTCGTCAGTCAATCATTGTTTTGAGGAATGAAGGCTATACAATGCTTGAAACTGTAAACTAAAGATTTCATACAAAGGTGTACACTACATTCTTCAAAGACAAAGGACAACTGGCTCTAACAAGGACAGAAAGAGATGTGGAAGGCCAGATGTACAACTAAACAAGAGGATAGTACATCAGAGTCTCTAGTTTGAGAAATAGACACCTCACATGTCCTCAGCTGACAGCTTCATTGAATTCTACCCGCTCAACACAAGTTTCATGTACAACAGTATAGAGAAGACTCAGGGGTGCAGGCCTTATGAGAAGAATTGCAAAAAAAAAGTCACTTTTGAAACAGAAAAACAAAAAGAAAAGGTTAGAGAGGGCTAAGAAACACAGACATTGCACAACAGATAATTGGAAAAGAGTGTTATGGATCTTAACCCCATTGAGCTTTTGTGGGATCGGCTAGACTGTAAGGTGCGTGAGAAGTGCCCGACAAGACAGCCACGTCTATGGCAAGAGCTACAGGAAGCGTGGGGTGAAATGTCACCTGATTATCTGGACATTTACATTTACCTTTATTCATTTGGCAGACACTTTTATCCAAAGCGACTTACAAAAGAGGAAAACATAAGCGAATCATCTTAGGAGACAGTGCTGTATTACAAAGTATCACTAGAATTATAATAGTATTCAAAACAGAATAAAGTGCAACAGGAATAGTTTTTTTTTTTTTTTTTTTAATGACTGGTTAAGTGCTCATGGAAAAGTTGTGTTTTTAGTCGTTTTTTGAAGATAGAGAGCGAGTCAGCTTCACGGATGGAGTTGGGAAGGTCGTTCCACCAACGTGGTACGATGAAGCTGAAAGTCTGGGAAAGTGTTTTGGTGCCTCTTTGTGTTGGTACAACAAGGCGACGTTCCTTAGCCGACCGCAGGCTTCTAGTGGGCGCGTAGCTCTGCATAAATGATTTTAGGTATGCTGGAGCAGACCCAGTGACTGTTCTGTATGCCAGCATCAGAGCCTTGAATTTGATACATGCATCAACCAGCAGCCAGTGGAGAGAGACAAGGAGTGGTGTAACATGTGCTCTCTTTGGTTCATTAAAGACCAGACGTGCTGCTGCATTCTGGATCATTTGCAGGGGTCTAATTGCACATGCAGGGAGGCCTGCAATGAGAGCGTTACAGTAGTCCAGTCTAGTTATGACAAGTGACTAGTCAAGCAGTTGTGTGGCATGTTCAGAGAGGAAGGGTCTTATCTTCCTGATATTGTAGAGTGTAAATCTACATGATCTTGTGGTCTGTGAAATTTAGTCTGTTGTCGATGGTTACCCCTAGATTTCTGACCGATTTGGAAGGCGTTACTGTAGTTGCACCCAGCTGCATGGTGATGTTGTGTTCAACAACAGGGTTGGCTGGAAAGACAAGGAGTTCAGTCTTGGCTGGGTTGAGTTGCAGGTGATGCTCCTTCATCCAGGCCGAGATGTCTGCCAGGCAAGCAGAAATTCGAGCAGTCACTGTGGTGTCGTTGGTCTGGAAAGACAAGTAGAGTTGCATGTCATCAGCGTAGCAGTGGTAAGCGAAACCATGTGCCTGAATGATGGGTCCCAGTGATGTTGTGTATATAGAGATGAGAAGTGGCCCAAGCACAGATCCCTGAGGTACCCCAGTAAGTAGCTGATGTGGCTTGGATACATCACCACTCTAGGCTACCTTGAAGGACCTACCTGAGAGATAGGAATTAAACCAGTCAAGCATAGTTCCTGTGATGCCCAGTGAGGAGAGGGTAGAGAGTAAGATCTGATGGTTGACTGTGTCAAAGGCTGCACAAAGGTCCAGCAGAATCAGGACGGATGATCTGGATTCTGCTTTTGCCCATCTCAGCGACTCAGTGACAGACAGCAGGGCAGTCTCGGTGGAGTGTCCACTTTTGAAGCCTGACTGATTGACAAACTCACAGCTAGAATTCCAAGGATCTGCAAAGCTGTCATTTCTGCACGTGGAGGATTTTTTGATGAGAACTCTTTGAAGTAGTTTAAGAAGTTCTTTTTTCAAATTGTAATAGTAATTTTTCACGTTATTTATGTCCTGACTATACATTGTGATCAGTTGAATGCCACTTTGGTGAATAAAAGTAACAATTTCTTTCCATAAGAGCAAAATCTGTACCTTATTCCAAACTTTTGGCCGCCAGTGTACAACGTAAAAATCTCTTTGCAAAAATGTAGGTACAGGATAGGGCTGTCAATCGATTCAAATTTTTAATCAAATTAATTACATGGCATGCTGATTAATTAATCGAATTAATCGCATATATAAATATTTGCAGAGAAAGCTACCCAAATAACAATAAATCAATATATTGTGATTAAATAATTACATTGAAATAATTATAATATGTACTGTATATTATAAATATAATTTAAACAATTAAAATGCATTATTGTGGCAGACAAGTAAAGCATTGAAAGGACAATACAAAAAGTGGCTTTAGAAAGGAAATGTTTTGTTTATATTCATATTATTGAATATAATATAGCAATCCATTTTGCAACTGAATCGTCAATAGATTTATTATAAGGGCTTTTCTAAGGAAGCTTCAATGTACACATGCATCAGACAGATGCTTTTGAAGCATGCCACTTTGTTGTGTCACATCATAAACACAGCGTTTTTAGGTTGCTGGGTCAAGTTAAATGTAGTTTGAAACTTAGAAAAATACATCTCGAGATCCCTGCATTCGGAATTGTGCTCCATCCAGCTGTTTTTGAAGGCAATAACGTGTTCTCATCTTGCGCTGCCGCTGGTGTCAAGCAAGACTGATTGTGGTTTGTTGTCTATACGGTCTGTACAACGACGCATTGCCAATACAGCTGGAGTTGTGCTTACTGTCCCCTGCTGAAAACAGGTGGTACTGCTAGCTTGAATTGCTCATGGTATTAATATTCCTTATTAATGTCCGAGGACATGAATAATTACATAAATTTTTCTAACACGTAATTTTTTATACAGTTTATCACACTGAATTAACATGTTCAAACAACAGCCCTAGTATAGAAATTTGATTCCATTGGGCCATGTTGCCAGTTTGTGAACAAATCATTCTTTTGAGTCCGATTTTTTCAGTAATTTGGTAATTCACAAAACCAGTCTGAATGATTGTTGATTTGGTATTCACTAATTCAATGATCCCAGTGCAGTGGTTAACAGCCCACTGTAGGTGGAAGATGATCAGTGAATAACGACTTAAATGGCATGAGATTTTTGGGTTAACTTTCCCTTTAAAGGGCTGGACATCCTGCCTCTCTTGTATCCTTCTCCACTGTGTGTTTGTGTCTGTGTTTTCTCGTACACTGCTCCTCAGCAAAGACTGCACACAGTCACAAGTGAAGTGCTCAGAGGGAGAGCTCACGGCTCATTTTTCCACAGACAGTTCACATGCAGGCAGGGCACTGAAACTCTGGCAAAGAATCACAGCTGAATCTTTAATGGCTCTATGTGTGTGAGTGCTTGTGTGTTTGTGTGTTTGTGTGTGTGTGTAGATGTCTGAACAGCTGCCAGCACAGCCCTAGCGGCAGTAGGATATCTCTCCACGGGGCTGAATGATACATGTGACTGGGGGTGTATTTTAACTGGATTATGTAAACTCTCTGGCCGAGTCTATGCACACTACACGGATGATGGCTATACATGATTTAAATACGGTTGTCACGATACCAACATTTCAGAAGTCGGTACCAATTCCAGTAAAGTTTCACGATTCTCTATACCAATTTTGATACCACAGCAAAATAATATGCTATTGAACACACTTTTTTAGCCTATTTTAAAGGTTAAATATACAGTGCGTTCAGAAAGTATTCAGACCCCTTCATTTTTTTCACATTTTGTTACTGTCACAGCCTGTCTCCCTCACGTTCTTCAAGGACTCTTATTTTGAAGTTTTCCTCCAGACTACATCTCCCATGTTTCACTGCCTTCATCACTTCCATCTGTTTCTTATTATCCTCACCTGTATTCCATTCCCTCATTAGTTCCTTTTGTATAAATATCCTCTAGTTTTGCCCATTCCTTTGTCAGTCCTTGAAGTGTTACGTTGTGTTAATGAAGTGTTAAGTTGTGTTAATGAAGTGTTACGTTGTGTTAAAGTGTTATGTTGTAAGGTTGAAGTGTTACGTTTAATGGTTTGTTGTGATGTTTAGCTTTATTGTTTTGTTCCACTCCAGCGTTTATAATTAAAAGATTGAAAGTATCTACTCCTGCGTCTCTCCTTTCTTCCTCTTCCACTCCAAGAACCCAATGTTACAGAAGGACTGAATGCTAAAGAATACTGATTCACTTACCTGTTCCTCCAAACGTCCTGCTCTACTTCAGCGATCCCCTCTCCTACAAAGCCAGACCTCGACGAGCACATCACTGAGCATGGCGCTAACGGGTGTACTCCTGAAACTGTTAAGGCAAGATCTTACCCTCCTGGGATATTCCACTAAGTTCTACCAACTCGCTGCTTCAACCTCCATATAGGATTTATACCTCAAAACCATTTATGGTATGGGATTAAACTATCACAGAACAACAGCGCTTCCAGAGGCGGAGAATCTCTCCCTTGCGGATTATATCCTTGCCATATTGAACATCCATCACCCCTCGCTATATTCCATTACCATAGTTACTCCTCTCCCAGCTTTCTCCATGCCTTCCACGGCTCCTTGCTCTACGCCTTCCATGACTCCTCCTTCCATGACTCCTCCTTCCACGCCTGCCACGGTCAACAAGCCAGTGCCCACACCTGCCACGGTCAACGAGCCAGCGCCCACGCCTGCCACGGTCAACGAGCCAGCGCCCATGCCTGCCACGGTCAACGACCAGCTAGCCTCGACCGTCCCAGACCCAGTGCCTGTATCCTCAACCATCCCAGAGCCAGTGCCTGTAGCCTTGACCGCCCCTGAGCCAGCTATCGCCAAGTTAATAGACCTGGACTTGCTCCCCGCCCTGGTTCCCACCCTGACTAACCTTCATCCTCCGCTGTTTCCAGCCAGCTTAATGGACACTCTGGTTCCGTCCAATACCCTGGCCCTTCCTCCTCTGCTGGCTCCACTCAAGACACCTCCTCCTCCTGGTCAGCCAGTTCCCCCCAAGTCACCGGCTGGACCATCGACCCCTGAGTTTTCACAGGTAAGGGGATCTGTCAACCCTCCGACTCCGCCTTGGCCCTCTGAGCCCTGGACTCCGCCATGGCCCTCTGATCCCTCATCAACACCTCAGCTCTACGTCCCCACCTCTCCACCGTGGGCTGTCAGCCTATCGGTGTCACCGTGGTCCCTCGTCCCTCCAGCTCCACCTTGGTCCGTCGGTCACCTGGCTCTGCCTTCGGCTCCACCAGGGACCTCCTCCCCTCCAGCTCCACCTTGGTTCTCAGTCCCACTGGCTCCGCCTCAGTCCTCCGAGCCCCCAGCTCTGCCTCGGACCTCCAAGCCTTCGGTGCTGCCTTGGTCCTCCGAGCCCCCGGCTCCACCATGGTCCTTAGAGCCTTCGGCTACACTCCGGGCACTAAGATTCCCAGTTCCACCCCTCGAGCCTCTCACAGCTCCACCTTCCATGGCTCCACCTTCAATGGCTCCTCCTGCCTTCGTCGAGCCTCTCCTAGCTCCACCCTCAGACTCTTCCACGGCTCTGCCCTCAGTCTTCCATGGCTCCGCCCACTTCCCCAGAGTCTCCTCCTCCTGCAGTTCTGCCTCCCGACCCAGTCCCTGCCCTCTGGCCACCTCCCAGGCCTCCAGATCCATTCCCAGCCCTGAAGCCACCACCCAGGCCCCCGGATCATCCTCCTTGGATCCTTCTTCACCTTCTGTGTCACCCTACCCTCATCTGTCTTTGGGTGCCAAGGGGGGGGGGGTAGGTATTGTCACAGTCTATCTCCTTCACGTTCTTCAAGGACTCTTATTTTGAAGTTTTCATCCAGACTACATCTCCCATGTTTCACTGCCCTCATCACTTCCATCTGTTTCTTATTATCCTCACCTGTATTCCATTCCTTCATTAGTTCCTTTTGTATAAATATCCTCTAGTTTTGCCCACTCCTTTGTCAGTCCTTGAAGTGTTACGTTGTGTTAAAGTGTTATGTTGTAAGTTTGAAGTGTTACATTTAATGGTTTGTTGTGATGTTTAGCTTTATTGTTTTGTCTCACTCCAGCGTTTGTTCCACTCCAGTGTTTATAATTAAAAGATTGAAAGTATCTACTCCTGCATCTCTCCCCTCTTCCACTCCAAGAACCCAATGTTACAGTTATGTTGCAGCCTTATGCTAAAATGCTTTAAATTATTTTTTTTCACATCAATCTACACTACATACCCCATAATGACAAAGCAAAACCCAGATTTTTGATAACTTTGCAAATTTATTAAAAAGATTAAACTGAAATTTCATGTATTCAGACCCTTAACTCAGTAGTTGAAGCACCTTTGGCAGCGATTACAGCCTCAAGTCTTTTTGGGTATGATGCAACAAACTTTGCACATCTGGATTTAGGGATTTTCTGCCATTTTTCTCTCCAGATCCTCTCAAGCTCTGTCAGGTTGGATGGGGATGGTTGGTGGACAGCCATTTTCAGGTCTCTCCAGAGATGTTCGATTGGGTTCAAGTCCGGGCTCTGGCTGGGCCATTCAAGGGCATTCACAGAGTTGTCACTAAGCCACTCTTGCATTGTCTCAGCTGTGTGCTTAGGGTCATTGTCATGTTGGAAGGTGAAACTTCAGCCAAGTCTGATTTCCTGAGCACTCTGGACCAGGTTTTCATTAAGGATATCTCTGTGTTTTGCTGCATTCAGCTTTCCTCCAACCCTGACAGTCCCCCAGTCCCTGCCGCTAAAAATACCCCCACAGCATGATGCTACCACCACCATGCTTCACCGATGGGATGGTATTGTGCAGGTTATGAGCGGTGCCTGGTTTCCTCCAGACATGATGCTTGGAATTGAGGCCAAACAGTACAGTCTTCGTTTCATCCCAGTCTGGAGTCCTTAAAGTGCTTTTTTATGTGTCTTGCACTGAGGAGAGTCTTCTGTCTGGCCACTCTGCCATAAAGCCCAGATCGGTGGAGTGTTTCAGTGATGGTTGTCCTTCTGCAAGTTTCTCCCATATCCTCACATGATCTCTGGAGCTCAACCAGAGTGACCATTGGGTTCTCGGTCACCTCTCTTACCAAGGCCCTTTCCCCCCGATTGCTCAGTTTGGCCGGGCGGCCTGCTCTAGGAAGAGTCCTGGTTGTTCTAAACTTCTTCCATTTAAGAATTTTAGAGGCCACTGTGCTCTTGGGAACCTTTAATGCAGCCGGAAGTTTTTTGTAACCTTCCCCAGATCTGTGCCTTGACACAATCCTATCTCTGTGCTCTTCAGGCAGATCCTTTGACATCATGGCTTAGTTTTTGCTCTGATATGCATTTTCAGCTGTGATACCTTATATAGACAGGTGTGTGCCTTTCCAAATCATGTCCAATCAATTGAATTTGCCACAGGTGGACACCAATCAAAGTATAGAAACCTCTCAAAGATGATCCAGAGAAATGGGATGCACCTGAGCTAAATTTCAAGTGTCATAGCAAAGTGTCTGAATACTTATGGCATATATAAACATAGTCTGCAGGCACTACATGTTTTAAGTAAATAAGCGCTGTGTTCTGTCATCTATTATAACACGCACAGTGCACGTAATGCTCTTAATGTTGTGATTGTTGCACATGAGCAGCTTCACACATTCACTGTAAAGCGTGCTGCACATGCAGACAGTATATTTATTTAATTAAATCACATTCTTTTGCAGATTAATAGTCATACTAGGACCCATCCCGATTTTAATTGGATTAATTGTGCATTCATTTCTTCCCAAATATGTCAAATTTGTGTGTAAGCATTTAAAAGCAGTCTTGTGACAGACAGCGCGTGGGTATTTTACACACTACGGCTGTTGTATTTGTGTGCTATCTGATTATTTGACCTCTACATTATGGTGCATTCTTTTTTTTTTTTTAAACAGCACTTTTTGTACTGAACATCTGGTCTTTCGCTTTGAATAAAAGTGTTTGATAAATTAATAAATGTGAATGTAATGTAAATGTTTGGGTTTTATTTTAATATCTGGGCTCTAGAACAGTAAAGCTCTGAAGCTTATAGAGGCCTAAGTTTTAAATACTGATAAGGTGACTAGACTGCATAGAAGAGAAGCAAGAATTAGCATTTCATAAACATTAAATGCAATCTATTTTTATGACATTTTTTCTAGATAGTTACTGACCAAAAATACATTGCAAAGAATACTGGATGCTTTAGAATTTATTGATGGTGGTTTACATATTTACATATTTAAAATGTGTACCTGAAATTCATTCAAGAGTTATAGTATATCATTATGGATGCTTATTACAAGGATTTTGGGATACTTGATTCTGACTGGTCAATCTCTGCATTCTGTGGTAAAATATTTTTCTATATTTACTGCTAAACTGAATGATTGACCACCGTCCCAGGCAACTTATTTCCTACAGTTCTCTTGTACCACTCTGTGGTCACTTTCATCTTCCATAAAGAAATAATTATAACTCAAATGAATATTTCATGTCCATTTATTTATTTATTGTTAAGTAGCTATGTAATAAGCAAGATTCTCCTCCAATTCACATTGGGGTCCTGCTTACAAAGAATATTTTGTATTTATTTTACACAGCAGAATTTTAATGACCATATTTACCTGACGAAAGTCATTTGACCAAAATGTTGCTTTGTAAATTTTTCCTGTGCACCTGCTTATAACCAATCAGGTCTTCAAAGTTTTTTGTTAAATTATTATTTATAATTTTCTTTTTAAAAGTGCTGAGGATTTTTTATGTTACATTGATTTTATTAATTTTAGGGTTGGTATCCCCATTATTATGCACTGATTTTAATTCATTTTAGGCGTTGCACCCCCCCATAATTATAAGGTAGTGGAAAAGCCTGTCCTGTGGTGGAAGGGTGGTTTCTCTTGTATGAGAAATGCAGAGTCAAGTGAAATGAGGCCAGATCAATTAGAAGTGTTTATGGTTGACTACACCCTGATTTGTTTAGTCTGGTCATGCATAAAGGATGACTTAATGTTATCACCCACAATCCTTCTGCACTAACTGTAATTCAATCATAGGAACACCAGCCCAAACCAAAGTCTCCATTCAAAGACCTGGTGGACTGATATTAGTGACCATTGTGGAGGAAGTTATATACAAGCGTTAAGTAGAACTGCAATAATGTTGGCAGAGAAAAGAACTAAATATATTTTTTATTTCAATTTTTGACATTTAACAATTTGGAGATGATGAAAAGACTTAGAGTTTACTCAGAATGGTACCAAAAACAAAACACATTTAGTGAGCGGCAGTTTTGCTGATGGAAAGGCCTTGTTTATGAGAGAGGTCAACGGAGAATGGCTAGACTGGTTCGAGATGACAGAAAGGCTACGGTAACTCAGAAAACCACTCTGTACAATTGTAGTGAGCAGAATAGCATCTCAGAATGCACAACCCATCGAACCTTGAGGCAGATGGGCAACAACAGCAGAAGGACACGTCCTGAACTTTATTAGGACAATAGTGTTTCTAATAAAGTGCTCAGTGAGTGTATATTAAAATACAAGGCCTTTGAGGGGGACATGTCCCCCCAGTGTTCAGATAAGTAGTCGAGCGAATATAGTTTTTTTTAATGGTTGAATGGCATATTAAAATGGCCCCCACCCCCAATCCTGAATATGAGGTTACAGCCATGTCAAAATATCGTATTAAACAGACAGTTCGATTCAGAACATATTTCTCTTAAGTCCCACAGTTATTATGTTCTCAGACAGATCAACAGATCTCAGCATGGAACAATCTAATCTGAACAGCACAGATCTGTTTATGAGCCATTATGAATCAAGATCTTTGTAAACAGCAGAGTGGAGGAAATATCACACTGGTCCTTGCGCTGCTCAGATCAGAACCAAGCTTAATCGGTTTATCTGACATGGCCAGCAGGCAGAGTTGTCCCCATTGATTGACATGTGGTGGCACCCTGCGTTCCTAGAACCACAAGCTTCCAGTAGCCTCCCCAGGATGCACAGCAGATATTTAAGGGATAGTTCTATCATCATTTACTTACACTCATGTTCCAAATACAAAAGGAACCTCAGTCACCATTCACTTTCATTGTATGGAAAAAAGATGCAATGAAACTGAAGGGTTTGGAACAACATGAGGTGAGTAAATGATGACAGAATTTTCATTTTTGGGTGAACTATCCCTTTAAGAATGCAAACGCAACAAGCTTACTTGGGTTTTAAAAGAGTCATTGAGGGAGAGAGCGGTCTGCAGACTTTGCAAAACTTTCCATATAGCTCATAAAAAAGCGTGTTCTGAAGAGAAAAATGTGACGTTGCATACTGTTTTAACTGGAGAGGGTCATTGTGGGTAACATACAGTCTGTTCTCCTATTCTGACCCAGGTGAGCGACTCCAAGTCCCCTCCTTATTGGGCAAGGCAACAGTTTTCTACTACTTTTTTATTGGACCGTTACTCTCATAGACTTGTATAACTCAAAGAGGAACATCAGGGCTGTAATTCATTTGTTTGGATCTCATCCCAAGTTTCAGACAGTAAAAATCTCCTGGCTCACTTCCAGTTCTGAGTTCCATGGGATAGCCTTGAGACTTGGTGTCGGAGAAGCCAAACCAGAGTTTTCCTTCAAACATACGTCCTGCTGTGCGAGAAAAAACATAATTTCTGAAAGGGATGTGAACCCGCTTTGTTTACAACACCCTCAAGATTCTCTTAACCTTTGCTGGCCTGACTTTACACAGTGCTTTAGATCTTCAGATCCTGTTTTATACATTTATGAATAGTCAATTGTATTGAAATAGCTGTAAAGTTTCCTGTTTTCTCAAATCTCATTTGTTTTTCATAAACATCTATCAGATTAATTGGAGAAAACATGGAGACGTTTGCTTCTCAGATTTTTCTTCTCAGACCACAATAATCTCCCATGTGTCTTCTCTGGAGTTTCAATATAAACTCAAGCATTCCAAATCAAATTCTTTCAAGATGGAATTATCTGGTGTATGCAATCCACATTCATTTTATAACCCGATACTTCTACTGTACGACACTTTACACAGAAAATCAATGTGGATTTTCCTGTAATATTCTTTAATCAGGGTGATCTTAAATGGGTCAACAGTAAATATTTTCCTAAATAAGTGGTTCTCAAACTTTGGTCTCCAAAGTTGATTGACCAAAAAAAAAAAAAAAAAAATAGACCTAAATAAATAGGAGAATTATATTAAAAAACAACAACATTGAATTAATCCACATATTAATCAACTCAACATAGCAGTGAATTAACAGAATGTGTTAATTGACAGTGTACATATGTGTTCGTTCCAACTTCTTAGTTGGCTCATTTAAGTTAATTAGCAAAAGTAGCAATCTAGTTCTTTTCAGTTAAATAAGTACAAAACAGCAGTCTGGCAAACGTATGTATTTGTAAAATTGAAGCTATTTCAAGTTCAAGTTCAAGTGTTTTTTTTATTGTCGTTCAACCATATACAGTTAGTACAGCACATAGCAAAACGAGACAACGTTCCTCCAGGACCATGGTGCTACATAAAACAACATAGGACAAACACAGAACCACATGAGACTACACAGACTGAATAAGACCTACACATTCCTACATAAAGTGCACATGCAAACGTGTGCAAAAAGTACAGGAAAGTACAATAATTACTACAAAGGAAACAGGACAATAGGCACAGTAAGAGACAGTGAGAGACAGTGCAGCGCCGACCAGTACACATTTCTAATCTGAGTAGTGCAAAAAGATGACACTTTCTAAAAATGCCAAATGTAAACATAACATACTATGAAATAGTGTTCTATGGACATAGCAGTTATTGAGGTAGCAGCCAGGTATAAAGTGACAATGAATTAAGTGCAACTCTGGACATGTGCAAAAGTTGGATGGTGTTCAGGTGTGTGTGTGTGTGTGTCAGTCCAGTCTCTGAGTATTGAGGAGTCTGATGGCTTGGGGGAAGAAGCTGTTACACAGTCTGGCCGTGAGGACCCGAATGCTTCAGTACCTCTTGCCAGATAGCAGGAGGGTGAAAAGTTTGTATGAGGGGTGTGTGGGGTCATCCACAATGCTGGTTGCTTTGCGGATGCAGCATGTGGTGTAAATGTCTTTGATGGAGGGAAGAGAGACCCCGATGATATTCTCAGCTGTCCTCACTATCCTCAGCAGGACTTTGCGGTCCGAAACGGTGCAAGTCCCAAACCAGGCAGTGATGCAGCTGCTCAGGATGCTCTCAATAGTCCCTCTATAGAATGTGGTGAGGATGGGGGGAGGGAGATGTGCTTTTCTCAGCCTTTGAAGAAAGTAGAGATGCTGCTGGGCTTTCTTGGTAATGGAGCTGGTGTTGAGGGACCAGGTGAGGTTCTCCGCCAGGTGAACACCAAGGAATTTGGTGCTCTTGACGATCTCCACAGAGGAGCTGTCGATGTTCAGCGGAGAGTGGTCACTCTGTGCTTTCCTGAAGTCAACAACCATCTCTTTTGTTTTGTCCACATTCAGAGACAGGTTCTTGGCTCTGCACCAGTCCGTCAGCCGCTGCACTTCCTCTCTGTATGCTGACTCATCATTCTTGCTGATGAGTCCCACCACGGTCGTGTCATCGGCGAACTTGTTGATGTGGTTCGAGCTGTGCATTGCTGCACAATCGTGAGTCAGCAAAGTGAACAGCAGTGGACTGAGCACACAGCCCTGGGGGGCCCCAGTGCTCAGTGTGGTGGCAGTGGAGATGCTGTTCCCGATCCGGAGTGACTGAGGTCTCCCAGTCAGGAAGTCCAGGATCCAGTTGCAGAGGGAGGCGTCCAGGCCCAGCAGGTTCAGCTTTCCAATCAGATGCTGAGGAATGATTGTGTTGAATGCTGAGCTGAAATCTATGAACAGCATTCGAACATATGAGTCCTTTTTATCCTGGTGGGTGAGGGCCAGATGGAGGATGTTGGCAATGGCGTCGTCTGTTGAACAGTTGGGATGATATGCGAACCGCAGTGGGTCTAGTGAGGGGGGCAGCTGGGTCTTGATATGCCTCATGACAAGCCTCTCGAAGCACTTCATGATGATGGGTGTGAGTGCGACGGGACGGTAGTCGTTGATGCAGGACACTGAAGGCTTCTTCGGCATGGGGACGATGGTGGTGGCCTTGAAGCACGTTGGAACGACGGCGCTGCTCAGAGAGATGTTGAAGATGTCGGTAAGAACATCCGCCAGCTGGTCTGTACAACCTCTGAGCACTCTGCCAGGAATGTTGTCTGGTCCAGCAACATTCCGTGGGTTGACTCTACGTAGAGTTTTCCTCACATCAGCTGTGGTAAGACATAGCACCTCGTCGTTGGGAGGAGGAGTGGTCTTCCTCGCCGCCACGTCGTTCTGCGCCTCAAACTGAACGTAGAAGTCGTTCAGCGCATCTGGAAGGGAGGCATCATTGTCACAGGCAGCTGATGTTGTCCTGTAGTTGGTGATGGGCTGGATACCCTGCCACATGCCCCATGTGTTGCCTCTGTCTTGGAAGTGACTGTGGATTCTCTGGGTGTGTGCGCCTCTCTGATGGCCCGGGACAGTTTGGCCCACACTGTTCTTAGGGCCACTTTGTCGCCTGCTCTGAAGGCGGAGTCCCGGGTCCTCAGCAGCGCACGCACCTCCACAGTCATCCACGGCTTCTGGTTGGAGCATGTGGTGATGGTCTTGGAGAAAGTGACATCATCAATGCACTTGCTGATGTAGCTGGTCACTGATGCTGTGTATTCCTCCAAGTTGGTAGAGTCACCATATGTTGCAGCCTCCCTGAACATGTGCCAGTCAGTATACTCAAAACAGTCCTGAAGATCAGAGGTGGCTCCTGCTGGCCAGGTTTTCACCTGCTTCAGAAGCGGTTTTGTGCGCCTGACGAGCGGTCTGTATGCTGGGATTAGCATAACAGAAATGTGGTCTGAGTAGCCAAGGTGGGGGCGGGGCTCCACCCGGTATGTGCCTGGAATGTTTGTGTAAACAAGATCCAGCGTGTTTGCCCCTCTCGTTGCAAAGTCCACATACTGATGGAATTTAGGGAGCACTGTCTTGAGATTCGCATGGTTGATTTCTCCGGCGACAATAAACAGTCCATCAGGGTGAGCATTCTGCAGTTCGCTAATAGCCCAATACAATTCACAGAGCGCTTCCTTAGCATTAGCACAGGGGGAATGTAAACTCCAGTTATAATGACAGTGGTGAATTCCCGTGGTAAATAAAAAGGTCTGCATCTAACAGTCACAACCTCCACCAGTGATGAGCAGTAGCTAGAAACTAGCATAGAGTTCTTGCACCATTGCGTGTTGATGTAAACACACAAGCCACCACCGCGAGTCTTACCGCACAGAGCTGCATTTCTGTCGGCACGAAACGAGGCGAGTCCATCTAGCTGAATGACGGTGTCCGGAACTCTGTCGCTGAGCCATGTCTCCGTGAAAAAAAAGACACAGCAGTCTCTAAGCTCATGCCTCGTAGTCTGCTGGAGTCGGATGTAGTCCAGTTTATTGTCCAGGGAGCAAACATTTGAGAGCAGGATAGACAGGAGAGCCGGCCGGCCGGCTAGGGTTTGTTTTTAGCCTAGCATGGACCCCTGCCCTCTTGCCGCGCTTCCGCTTCCTCGCACACCGCTTACGACGTCCCGGCCACCGGCATCAGGCGATGCTGAGGACTGGAGGCCTGGTCTCCGCAGCAAGCCGAGGTCACATAGCTTCTCCTGCAGATCATCATGCAGCTTGGTTGTTGCATGATTCATGTATTTGAGCAGTGTCTGGTGATGGTAAACACGAACACCTGTTGCTCCGATATCCATGTGCCGTAAAAGTCGGGCTAAGAAACAAAAAATAGCACCTTTTTGGATCCGGAGCGACCGCTGCATGCTACCGCGCTGTCATCTTGGATCATCTTTTCAAAGTGGAGAGTTATATTCAAGAAAGATATTAGGAATAGCATACATTTTGCACAACTTAAAGGGATAGTTTAAACAAAATGAAAAATCTGTCATCATTTACTCACCCTCATGTTGCTCATGCACAAACCTGTATGACCTTCTTTTCTTTGTGGAAGACAAAAGAAGTAGCTAGGCAGTATGTTAGCATCAGTCACAATTCAATTTCATTGCATCTTTTTCCTATACAATCAAAGTGAATGTTGCCTGAGGCTTACATACTGCCTTATATCTCCTTTTGTGTTCTGAGAAAAGAAAGTTATATTGGTTTGGAACAACGAGAGGTTGAGTAAATGATGACAAAATTTTATTTGGGTGAACTATCCCTTTAAAACTGTAGACAGCTCTTTTTAAGAAGATGGTAGTTTCCCCCAGATTTGGGGTGTTGTGTGTTCCGCATTTTTATTTTTATTTTTTTTACGGTAGAAATGGTTTGCCACCTGAAAAAGTTTGAGGATTACTGGCCTAGGTGGTGAGGTGATTTGAAAAATTTCTCTAGCATACGCGTGACGTGTTGTCCTTTTTTCCGAAACTCCCCCACTATTCCTTCCTCTGGTCTCTCCTTCGTCTTACCATCTTTCTTTGAGTTTCTCCTCTCTTGTTCTTGCTCTCTTTTCTCTGACAAATATCTGTGCACACATGCATGCAAACACACATATACATGCAAACACCAACACAACAATGTCACTCCCATGCCTAACTGCATCAGAGGCTTGAGTGGAGTCAGGGAATGTTAAACCTATACAGCTCTGGATAGATTAGTTCACTTCATGTATACCACATGTGCATCTCCTGCCAGAGACGCCTGGCTTTATTTTCCCAGTCTTGTAAACAGTGCGGATTGTATAGATTTACATCAGCAAAACATTTTATCCACTTTATTCCATCATTTGTCAATTTCACAGTAATTTGTATGCTATTCAGACAACCTCGAAATGACCTGCTTTCAATTTTGAGGTAGTTTTAACTATTGCTCATAGCAATACAAGTATTAAACTTCATATAACTCATTCCACACCTCATAACTCAGGTGTGTTATTACTTTTCTAAGCAATCAGGCATTTGATTTTTGTTTGGTGGACAATACAACAGGTGAGAAAATCCCATAGATTTAAATTAAAGGAGGGACTCAAGACATATCTACAGTATAGACCAGAATTTAATAGAGATTTGGGGATGAGCGCTTTTAAGTTGCGGCAATAAACAACCATGGCAATCACTCCGAACACCGTAGCATCCTGGAGTCAACTTTTGCACAGGAAAAGCGCAACTCACATTTTGTTCATTAATTGGAATTGCGCTATTTCCATTGCATTTAAATTGTAATTTTAAAAATGTTATATTTAAAATTAGGGCATGGTAAAAATATTGTTTTCTGTTGCATCGCGATCTTTGTTTGAACGATCTCGATTCTTAAAACCCAAGAACGATATTTCACTCTGTGGCAACCCTCTATAATGCAAGTAAAGTATTCGCATGTGCAACCAGATCTCGCGCTTTGCAACTAAAAATGTCTATGATTAGCTACTGGCTAGTTAATGCTCAGATTTCTCATGTACGATTGATTAAATAGTATAGCGGAGAAGTTATTAGAACAGAGGTCCTTCACTGAGTGTTTCTCCCTTTCTGTTTTTTTACTGTAAGTTTTTGATAAAAAAAAACATAAAAAAAAAAAAAAACATTTAATTCTAATCACAAATGGATGTGCTAAAGAAACAACGCATGTCTTCTCTCGTTTTATGCATTTACTGGCTGATGCTGCTAGTCTTAAAGAGACAGTACCGATTAAGTGCGTGTTCTACATATCAATGTAAATACCTGTAAATAGTACAAATTATGCAAATAAACCAATTTTTTTTTTTTTTTAATTTGTATAAAAATATATATGCAACATAATATATGCAATTTCAAGACATTAATTGATGGAATAGACTATATTTGAAAGTTTTTCAAAAGCTAAAATGTGACCAATTTGATTAAAACCAATGATAAAATATAACTTGTAAATTACTGTTTTCGAATTGTACCTAGAAGGGTTGCCTAGAAGGCTACTTTATAATTAAGAGCATTAGCTGAGAGAGAATTTATTTTATATGTAAGCAAAATGGACATTGTAACAGAAATATACCCATATGAATCGATATCGAGTGGAGATGGGAATCAAATTGAATCGAGAGCTTGTGAATCCGAATCAAATCGGGAAATCTGTATCAGTATCCAGCCCTATTTAAAATGGGGTAAACAGTTCTTGATGCTTGCAGTCATAGTTGTCAAATAATTTCTCTTTTGTAAAATTCTTACTTAAAAAACCACAGGTGACTCTGGCTTGCTTACTTTTATCTTTTGAGGACAGAAGAGTGAGATTTACCTGTATAAACATAATCTATTTGTTTTTCATGAACTCTCCACCACTCTGAGACTATAGCTTTGTTTTCCATGGAAAATTCCACATCTTCTCTCAGCGGGAGGTTACAGTGATGGGGTTGGTTGTGCGCAAGGTCCAAAATTGAATTGAGAAAATTTACCAGCCATAAATATTTCTGACCGACCATGAAACTCTTGTTGCATTATTTTCTATCTATCTATCTATCTATCTATCTATCTATCTATCTATCTATCTATCTATCTAATATATTTAGTCCCTATGGGGTTATTAGCTGTTTTTTGCCTTGCATCATTGTGGAAAACATCACAGGTCATAGTATCACTAGCCAGTCTGTCATTTAAACGCTGCTTGTCACAAAAATTTGGAAAATGTTCGTAAATGGTCTCATAGAAACATGTTACTATACATGCATTTTTTTTACAATTATTTTTATGTGGCTCTTTAGATGTGTCACGGCAGTTTCCTGCTAAAATGAACACTAGAGGCGCTACAATAATGACTTTCATTCCCTCTCACACAAATCACGAGTAAAACGGCAGATTTTCATTTCATAAACATACTTTTCTATTTGATTACATCAAAACAATTTTGTGCATGACTTGTAAGGCGATACATTTTACATAACATAACCAATTACATTTACAAGCTTGTTCAAGTGTGATCAAGTTGTGCGGTAGCAAAGGATAGAGGTACGAGTCCTGAAGAGCATGTGAGTCGACGCATGAGCTGAAAGTGTCAAAGAAGCACCACAAAGTGACATAGTTACTTTGGTTTTTTATCTCATATTATCGGACAGGTTTAGGGTTTAGGTTTAGGGAGGTAGGTAGGTTTCGTTGATTTAAAACTCGAGAGCATTAACCTTAAAAACCTCATCTGTGTGGAAGAAAATTTGACTTGCTTTTAGCATCACACAGTGGACATTTCAACTCGGAACTACCTCAATATGTATAAGGAGCCACGTACTATAATTTTGCAAAAATGTTGCCACAGTTTGTAATTTTCATGAGATTAGGCTCAGACACATAATTATTTTGTTCCTCATACTTTTTGGTTTGATGGCTTAATGCGAGAAACATTCCACATTTGAGTCGCCACATGAAACTCTGGAGAAAAAAAAAACTTTAGGCAGTCTTGAGCAACCTCTGCTGGCAATTTTTTGAGGTAAAACTTGTATTGCGCCAGGTGTTTTCTTTAGTAGACGGTTTGTCTTTGAATTGAATTGCGCATGTCATTTAGCCTACATCAGCAACCGTCAGACTGTTGTTAAAGTGTTTTGACTAGCAGTCCCCAATAGAGTTCCCAGCCAACTGGTGAGTTACTCTGTTATTTACTCACCAAACTCAATTTATGCTGGCATTTGGCAAGTGTCAATTTTCCTGGTTATACGCTTTCACATTACCTACCCAGCTCTTTCCAAAACACTAACCAACTAGGACAAGTTGACCTAGGAATTACCAATTGATGGTGGGAAGGACGGCTGTGGCTTCTGGGGTCTGAAAGCCCAAGGTGAGGACAAACTCCCTCTGTTCCGCCCCTAATTTTATCCGCACCCCCCACACCCTCCTTCAGTTAACCGTTCCTTTAAGGTCAGCATTCCATAGTCACCCGCTGAAACTTGCCAGGCGAGTGGTTTAACACCACCAATTAGGCATCCACAGACCAAGCAGGAATGCCTGAGCACACACTAAATTATAGAGGACTTTAGCCGTTAACAAAGCTTTGGTTTTCCATCCTTATAAAGTCCAGGATCTGCCGTTCTGCTTAAGTTTGTTGTGCATGGGCCTGTGTATCCTATTGAGGTTTGGTATGGGGAGGATGATGACCAGGTTGGTTTTTGATGGACTGTGATTCAGTTTAGCCCAAGTAATGCCTTATTTCTTGAGGATGGTAACATCAGGAAAATGTAAGAGTTAAGCATTTGGGATTTGGAAGCATTTATCTTCTTTAGAGTAATTTAAAAAACAAGAAATCCAGATTCAAGCCAGTTCAATATCTGGTGGTCTTAATCAGAATTTTTGCATTAAAAATGTAAAAGTACACAGTTTTAAGTTTTTAAACTGAAATGGTGAAAAAGACACTCTTATTTGCTGATGTGACTCATTTGAAAGGAATAGTTCATCCAATTTTTTTTAAATTTGGCACATAAGGATGCATCACTCCTTGATTGACATCAACAATGCCACATGCCATAGAGCTGTTCAGCTTGTAGTCCAAAAACCCAGAAGAGAAGTCACCATTTGTCAAGCCTCCTTCCACTCTCCAGACTACTAATCACACACACCTGTTATCAATCATCTAGGCAATCACGGACTCCATATATACTCACCTCATGCTCACCATCAGTGTCTAATCTCAACAAGGACTGTTATGACCGTGTTGTCCTTCTGCAGTGTTTCTCCTTCGTTGGATAGTCCCTGTTTCATGATCTTCATCTCGAGTTGTATACTATACCTTTGCATTGATGCTCATCCATTGCTGTGCATTGTTATACCATTGTGTTGATAATCATCCATTGCTGTGTCTGCATTTTCTGTTCCTCTGCTGCTACCTGCAATTGTCCATTACTGTTTCTCACCCTGTTATCTGCTGCCATCTCCAATAAAGATCCCAGCTCTTGGGTTCATAACATCCATCGGTGTTGTGTGCTTCCTGACACCATGGATTTCCTCTGGATTTTCCTATATGGGTTTTTATAATGGAGTTTATCCTCAATTTATGAGTAAAATAAGGTCTGTGGTAAACATTACTTGACAAATACATGGACATTTTGTTCTGTAACACAAATTACACACAGTCATACCTGAAATGTGAATTTTGAAGCCTTATTGCATTTTTTTTTTTTTAAACACATGGTGGCTTCAGAATTCACATTTGAGGTATGACTGTAATTCAGAGGTGTACTCAAAACTAGAACCACCAAGAACCAGGCAGTACATTTTAATGAACCAAGATGCTGAATTTATATTTGAAGAATCTTCCTCTACTGTAGCTGTCCATTACAGTAGAGATCTGCATGGCATTCGTTTGATTTTCACTGCATGGACACCCATTCCTTTTATTCACTCACCCCTGAGGTGTCACAACGCTGTTTATTCTTCCATAATAAAAGATAGAAAAGTGTCATATATGACACTAATAGATTGTTAATTAAATAATACAATTTCAGTTTATCCAATAGGATCTTAATGTATTCTTAGTGAATACTTATCTGATTCCTTTAGGATTGGTTCAAAATTATGAAAGATTACTTTAAGATCTTTTGCATCATAAATGAACTCTCATTTTGAGAGTTACAGATGGCTGCTTCACATGTTAACATTAAATGCCAAATTGATCTTTTATAATCAAAGTTAAAGAGATGGAAACTTTATTGAAAACTATTGTTGGAAAATAAAACTATTAAAACAACTATTCATAAAAAGAATGGTCTTCACTGACAATAACACTGACCATCTCTGATCGAAATAAAGACAATTGCTGATAAATGAAAAGAACAATTTTAAGGAATTGATTTGCCAGACTTCATAAAACCATGGGTAGCTGAGAATTGTGTTTCATATGCATTATTAATATAACAAAGTAACAATGTTTATTTTTCTAAATCACAGACATGCGCATGAATGCAACAGCCAATCAGAGGCATTTAAGTTTAAAGGATTAGTTCACCCAAAAATGGCAGTTCTCTCATTTACTCCCTCATGCTATCCCAGATGTGTATGACTGTCTTTTTTAAGCAGAACACAAATGAAGATTTTTGGAAGAATAACCTCTCTGTAGATCCATACAATGCAAGTGAATGGGTGCCACATTTTTGAAGCTCCAAAAAGCACATATAGCCATCATAAAAGTAATCCATAGGACTCCAGTAGATTAATTAATGTCTTCTGAAGCGAAATAGTCAGAAATATATCAATATTTAAAACTTTTACAAAAAATTCACGAGGGTCGAGGTCACCCAGCATTTTATGGACCTGTGCAGAAATATTATAGCAAAAATCTTTGTTTGTGTTCTGCTAAAGAAAGACAGTCATAAACATCTGGGATGGCATGAGGGTGAATAAATAATGGGTGTACTATTCCTTTAAGTCATCGGCGCAGAAGAAATCCACTCACCACTCGCTCACAGACTGAGTTCTGCTGCTGCACTTTTGCGAATGATATAATTATAAACAACAAGGTGTAGAAATGATGTAAATAAGAAATTCATTGTGCAGTGTAGACAGCTTCATTGATTATAACAAGAGTTTTGGCAAAAGTGCAGAACTCAGTGAGTTCACACTGAACTGAAGTGATTGACAGCTCCACTGATTTTAAAGGGGTGTTCTTTGTTCGCTTTCTGTGTATAATTTAATCACATTTTGAATAACAGCTGTGTTTCATGCTGCTTAGAGGAAAAATGTGAAGTTGACCATTTCGTCACTGTCTTGAATTACTTATGTATAGAAAAGCAATTAACTAATTCAGGACCACAGTTTTCAGCTTTTTTGGATGTGTATGTAACAGGAGCCAGCTGATAGATAGCTGTGCAATGTGTATAAACCTCACTCTCCTGACCTCAAGAGGTGCACTAGTGACTGACACTAGAGGCTTTAGCCTCCTTGTTAGCGCACCCGCCTCCCATTCCAGAGATGCTGGTTCGAGTCCTGTATGCAGCGAGTAGAACAGGAGCATCACAATGGTGCCGTGACCCAGATGGGAGTGAGGTTTAGGGGTGAATGTAATGGGAGCCAGCTGATAGATAGCTGTGCAATGTGTATAAACCTCACTCTCCTGACCTCAAGAGGTGCACTAGTGACTGACACTAGAGGCTTTAGCCTCCTTGTTAGCGCACCCGCCTCCCATGCCAGAGATGCCAGTTCAAGTCCTGTATGCAGCGGGTAGAACAGGAGCGTCACAAAGGTGCTGTGATCCGGATGTTAGTGATGTTTAGAGGGGTGAGTGTAACAGGAGCCAGCTGATAGATAGCTGTGCAATGTGTATAAACCTCACTCTCCTGACCTCAAGAGGTGCATTAGCGACTGATGCTAGAGGCTGTAGCCTTTAGCCTCCTTGTTAGTGCACCCGCCTCCCATGCTGGAGATGCCGGTTCGAGTCCCGTACGGAGCAGGTAGATCAGGAGCATCAAATGTAACTAAATAAATAATGTGGCATGTAATACATTTATATTAATCAATATTATTTATTAATAGTAATTACAATAGCAAGGGGAATAATCTTCAATTATGATTTTAGTCATAATCGTGCAGCCCTACTCCCGCCAACAACTCTAAAATAAGAATACCGGCCACTGCCATTTACAACACCCGCAACGTAACAAGCTAAGTGGGTCCCGTGGCTACCGCAAGTAAAGTCATGGCCTCTACATGGCAGTTATAACCATAAATCACTAATGATTGCTTTGTGTTGTTAGGCCATAGTTCTTGCTATTACTTCTATTACTTCTCAGTAATGCTGAAGATGCCACGGCAACTAGTGGTTGAAATAATTATCACATTTAGTGCACTGGTAATACACTGAGCTCTTGACTAAGACCGTAAGCCGAGTCCCAGATCCAGACTAAGACTTTAAGTGTTGAAACCCAGACCAAGACACTGAGTAACGAGATCCAGACCAAGACCATGTTTATACATCATGAGACCAAGACCACAAGATCAAGACCACAACTCTGGTGTAATATATGTTGTAGGAAAAAATTTCCACGTATCGTCAAGTAATGTTTACCACAGACCTTATTTTCCTCATAAGTTCAAAACCACATTATAAAAACCCATAGGAAAATCCAGAGGGAACCCATGGTGAATAAGACTTCTGGGTTTGCCTACAAATTTACATCATGGCTGAACAGCTCTAATGGTTCTTGCATTTTTCGTAACCAATTACATTAAGTTTGAATATGCTAATGAGATTTGAGAACCACAGAAGAGGGGAAGATTTTCCCTGAATGACAACTTAAGTCAAGTCATTTTTATTTGTATAGCACCTAACATACATCGTTTTAAAGCAGCTTTACAGAAAATCATGCATTAACAGAAAATGAAACTGTAATATCTGTAATGTCTTAGAGTCATCATTGTGTAGTTTGATAAAAATACGATTGTGAATTGTGTTTAAAAATAAGTAATTAAATAATAACTGAATTTAGAACCCCATTGAGCAAGCTGAAGGCGACTTGGCAAGGAACACAAAATTCCATAAGATGTTGGTTAATAGATAAAAATAACCTTGGGAGAAACCAGGCTCACTGTGGGGGCCAGTTCCCCTCTGGCTAACATCATGAATATAATGCCAATATTACTTATGTATAGTGCAAGTCATGGTTTAAAATTATTAAACTATGTAAGTGTCACGTATTCCCTGCTTTTTGCTTAGACTTTTATGTTGAAATTCTTGTTTAGTTCCTCGTTCCTGTTAGTTTTGTAGTCCTTTTGTAGTTTCACTTTATGATTGTTTTTTCCCTGATTGGTTCCCCAGGTGTTCCTCATTCCCTTGTTTGCCCCTGTGTATTTAAGCCCTTGTTTTCAGTGTTTTCTTTGTCAGTCTTCGCATGTATTATTTGATGCTCTGTGTTTGGTTCCCTGTGATTTATTTCCTTATATTCTGAGTTACTTTGTTTATCTTTTTTTTTATTTATTAAAGCTGCGTTTAGATCCTCATTCCTTGCCTTCCTCGTCACAGAAAGACTGACCAAAAATGGATCTAGCGGCTGTCAGAATTTAGCTTCTGAAGCAAGGGGACCGTCCAGTTGAGGATCACGTCCGTGAGTTTTTAGAGCTAGCAAATTTAGTGCACTGTCCAGACCGCTCTCTGGTGGTTTTCTTCTGGACCGGTCTGAATAGTGCACTGAAGGAACTGATGCCTCCAGCTGATCCTCACTGGACGCTCTGCGAATATGTGGAGAAGACTCTGGAACTTTGCGGATCCCTTTACACAGTGGATTATGGTGGGAACCCTGGGCCAAAACCTGCATCTTTTGCTCCCTCGTCCCAGCCTTCCACGGCTCCTTGCTCCCAGCCTCCCGCGGCCCCTGTCTCAAAGCCTTTCATGGCCCCTGTCTCCAAGTTGAATGATCTGCCACTGATGTCAGTGCATAGGGCCATGAAGACTCTACCTCACAAATTGTCAGCAGCCACGCCTGCCACAGCCAACGAGCCAGCGGCCACGCCTGCCACGGCCAACGAGCCGGAAGCCTCGTCCGTCCCAGAGCCTTCGTTGCAAGCCTCGTCCATCCCAGAGCCTGTGTTGCAAACCTCATCCGTCCCAGAGCCAGCATTGCCAACTTTCCAGAGGAGGAGGAGGAGGAGGAGAAGAAAGGCTTCTTTTCCCAAGTCTCTTCCTGTGTACATGACTACAGAGGTAGTTTCCCAGTCTCTGCCCATGTTCATGATCACAGAGGTTGTTCCCGAGTCTTCACCCATGCCCACGACCACAGAGGTCATTCCCGAGTCTCCGCCCATGACCACAGAGGTCGTTCCCGAGTCTCCACCCATGCCCACGACCACAGAGGTCGTTCCCGAGTCTCTGCCCACGACCACAGAGATCATTCCCGAGTCTCTGCTAGTGTTCATGACCACAGAGGTCATTCCCGAGTCTCTGCCCATGCTCACGACCACAGAGGTCATTCCTGAGTCTCAGCTAGTGCTTACGACCACAGAGATCGTTCCTGAGTCTCTGCCAGTGTTCACGACCACAGAGGTCGTTTCTGAATCTCTGCCCGTGCCCACATCTACAGAGGTCGTTCCCGCGTCTCTTCCCATGTTCGTGACCACAGAGGTCATTTCCCAGTCAACCAGGACTCTTTGTCTCGTGCCTCCCATGGCTTCGCCCCTCGAACCTCCCATGGCTTCGCCCCTCTAGCCTCTCCTACCTCCGCCTGCCTTCGTCGAGCCTCTCCTGGCTCCACCCACAGAGTCTTCCACAGCTCTGCCTGCTTCGCCCCTCGAACCTCCCACGGCTTTGCCCCTCGAACCTCCCACGGCTTTGCCCCTCGAACCTCCCACGGCTTCACCCCTAGAGCCTGCCATGGCTTCGCCTTCCTTGGCTTCACCCCTTGAGCCTCTCCTGGCTCTGCCCACAGAGTCTTCCACGGCTCCGCCCACAGAGTCTTCCACAGCTCTGCCTGCTTCGCCCACCTGATCTGCTCTGGTCTCCTTGGTCTCCTGGCTGCCTGCTTGATCTGCTCTGGTCTCCTTGGTCTCTTGGCCGTCCGCCTGATCTGCTCTGGTCTCCTTGGTCCTCACTCCCACCAGCTCTGCCTCAGTCTTCCGAGCCCCCGGCTCCACCTCAGCCCTCTGAACCTCCGGCTCCAGCTTGGTCCTCCGAGCCTACAGTGTCGCCCTGGCTCTCTATCCCTCCGGCTCTGCCTTGGTCTCAAGCCTCCCTGACTTTGCCTTGTTCCTCTGTTCCCCTTGCCCCTTGTGCCCCCTTGAACTGCCTGTTTCTCCCTTCCCCCCCACACTCCATGGACAATGTTGTTATTTTTTTGAGTGTCTGGAATCCGCTCCTTAAAGGGGGGGGGGGGGGTCTGTCACGTATTCCCTGTTTTTTGCTTAGACTTATGTTGAAATTATTGTTTAGTTCCTTGTTCCTGTTAGTTTTGTAGTCCTTTTGTAGTTTCATTTTATGATTGGTTTTTCCCTGATTGGTTCCCCAGGTGTTCCTCATTCCCTGGTTTGCCCCTGTGTATTTAAGCCCTTGTTTTCCCTGTTTTCTTTGTCAGTCTTCGCATGTATTGTTTGATGCTCTGTGCTTGGTTCCCTGTGTTTTGTTTCCTTATATTCTGAGTTACTTTGTTTATCTTTGTTTTATTAAAGCTGCGTTTAGATCCTCATTTCTCGCCTGCCTCATCACAGTAAGTGTTAAGGGTCAGTGTTTAAACAAAGATTTTGCATGAACTGTAAGATTAATGACTAATGTCTTTGAAGTTCATCCTGGATTAACTGCAGAAGTTCATATTGATGCATTGTCCTAGTTAGTCTATGTATTCAATTTCAAGAGTGTAGTCCATCATTAGACTGAGGTGATGCAGGCAGAGATCAGTTAGGTGCATCGCAGTTCAACCGGCCAGTAATTTCGGTGAGGTCTATCCTAAGTCCAAGGTTCAGGTAATGGCATATGATGTATCCCATGGCTTATGGTTGGAGTTGGCATCAGTTCATCCCCTGAAATCCATCGTAATAGACTGAAGTGATGTTTGGCTGGCACCGGCTGCTATTAATCGTCATCACTCAGAGACACGTAGAAGTGGAGTCCAACATGAAGCAGGAATGGAGCTGGATCCATCCAGTTCTGTTGACCTCAGGATAGGAGTCCCGAGGCTGATGCAGGGAAACAAATAGAATAAAATTAGCATAGATGCCATTCAGTTTATTGCAGAGTTGTAGATCATGATCAATGTTTCTGGTTTCTGGTTCCGGCAAACCTAACTAAAGCAGCCTAATTGTCAGTTGAAGGATAAATTAGGTGTATGCCTGGCTAAATAGATGTGTATTTAGTCTAGACTTAAACTGAGTGAGTGTGTCTGCATCTCGAACAGTGTTAGGGAGACTATTCCATAGTTTAGGAGCCAAATATGAAAAGGATCTACCTCCTTTTGTAGATTTTGATATTCTAGGAACTATTAACAGGCCAGAATTTTGTGATCGTAATGAACGTGATGGAATATAGCGTGGTAGAAGGCCACTTAAGTACTGCGGCGCTAGACTGTTCAAAGCTTTGTACATAGTTAACAGAATTTTAAAATTAATACGAAATTTAACAGGTAGCCAATGTAACGACGATAAAATGAGGCTAATATGATTATATTTCTTGGTTCTAGTCAGCACTTTGGCTGCTGCATTTTGAACCAATTGAAGTTTATTTACTGATCTTGCTGGACATCCTCCCAGTAATGCATTACAGTAATCTAGTCTTGAGGTCATGAATGCATGAATTTGTTTTCAGCAACAGCAACAGAGCATGTATCGTAATTTAGCAATATATCTTAGGTGGAAGAATGCTGTTCTACAAACATTGGTAATTTGATTTTAAAAGGACAGATTGGTATCAAATATAACACCTAAGTTCTTCGCTGTTGAAGATGATGTAACTGTACATTCATCGAGAGTCAAATTATTTTAATTAAATTGCAGTCTGTTGTTCACAATGCTATCATACCACTTTAAAATCTTGGAATATAGCACCTAAGCATAAGTCATATATGATTGAATGGAAAATAGCAGCTTGAACATTGTTCAAAATGTTTCACTCTGTGTTTCCTGAAAGTTAAATGTTCAAAGTTAAAAATTTTAAAAGAAATTAATAAAAAAATAAAAAAATAAAATAAATACATAAAGTATTAAATTATTTTATTATATATAATAAAAAATAAATAACATTTGTTTATAAATAATATAATAGACAAAAAGCAGAAAAACGTCTGTGCGAAATACTGAAAAATCTTATATATCCATGTTTCTTCGGTGCGTAGGCTAAAAAAATGTAAATGCTTTATCCTGACCTATAAATGGAATCAGGTGCGCTGCTGTTATTTGGACACTGATGATGATGTAAATCGAAAATGTTTTGTCTCTGTTTCTCCACTGAGCACTTTTGCACTTTTTGGCCTCTTAGTACATTTCTGTACGATTTTTTCTGTGGACATTGAGTGCGAGCCTTCACTTTCCTTTGATTTTTTTAATAATATAAGAATAAAAATGGCATTTATAATTCTGCAATTATAAATAATTAAAGAATTTAAATTTTTGCGTGAACTATTCCTTTTCAGTGTGGTTTAATAGTTTGGCCGCTTTGATTGTGTGTAGGTGTAGGTATAAGGAAGAGCAAATTAATTGCAAAAAACTAATCTTTTCTGTGCAAGTTACCTCAAATATCTTGGCAGGGGTCTGAGCAGATCTTAAATTGTAAATCTCATGTGATGGAAATTCCACAGTTCAGTTCTCAGAGTGTAAGAAATGGAGTGTGAGAGAGGGGCTGAACTCTTTTGCATTGTAATCTGATACTCATAGCCTAATTATGGGGGGCAGATCAGCTGGGTTGGGGTCACTGGGTTCAGATCAACATCTAAAGGATCAGATGGTCAGAATACCAAACATTGCTTTGTAAAGAATGGAAACTACTGCAGCAGAAAAGTGAAGGGGGATGGGGTTCCTTGACGTCAATGAGCCTGTGCCAGAAATGTGCTTGTGCGTGTGTGCATTGGTGTATGTAAGCGTATATGCCTGAGTGTGTATACTGTTTCCATGTGAGTGTCTTGGAGAGATAACGCACAAATGGACCATTCTGTGACTGTGTGTGAGTGTGTGTGTGTGTGTGTGTGTGTTAAAGCTGCTGTCTCAGCAGGGTACATGGTCAAATTTTAAGTACACACTAATGGACTTCTAGAAGACAAAGCCTATTTTTCCTGTTCTAAAAAAACCCTGCATGACGCAGGATTACAAGATACACCATTGGAGAGTGTTCAGAGGGACTGTTTTTACACTAGATCGGCCAACACTTTATCTAATGCAAAACTGTCATTGTACACTGCTGTAACTGTATACCTCCATCTGATAAAACACATACATTTACTACTTATTAAAAACTGTGACAGATTCACTGTATACTGCCAAGGCTGGAAGATACAGAAAAACAATGATAATAATATGTATATATAATCTCAATATATCAAATTTTATATATGTGTATGTATATAATATCATCAAAAGGCTCACAAATTTTATATATAGTGATCAGTGTGTGTGTATATCCACTGTATGTCTAAAATACAAGGGTATTTTAGTCTTCAAGTATTTTAATAATATGGGTTAGGGATTTGATAAATACTGTATGTAAATAGTAATTCACATATTAATACACCGATCAGCCACAACATTAAAACCACCTGCATAATATTGTGTAGGCAGGGTTGGGAGGGTTACTTTTGAAATGTGTTCCACTACAGATTACAGAATACATGCTGTAAAATGTAATTTGTAATGTATTCCATTAGATTACTCAAGGTCAGTAACGTATTCTAAATACTTTGGATTACTACTTCAGCACTGGTAGATTTTTTTCACTTGTTTTGACTATAAAAACTCTGCCAGTACAGTAAGACAAAATACACGTTAAAAATACATTCTCTGAAAAACCAAAATATCTTATGCAGTGTTGTTTCTAAAACAAGATAAATCAAACTGATCTTGTTTTAAGGACTTTTAGATATTTTTACAGGAAAGCAATAAAACAATTATCAAGAATACGATTTTTGCCCTAATATCAAAGGTCTTACTAGAAAAAAAAAATTATGATCCAATGTTAATTTTCTTGATAAAAAAATATGATCGTGCCTGGTAACGTGCATGTAAAATGGCTAGAAATAGCATTTTTAGCTTAGCGTAAAGCTAACAATTTACAAGGTTTATTTCTATTTCTTCTGCTCCAAACTTACTTCTCTGTCTGCTCGTATGAATGTAACACATCATAAGAAAGTGTTTCACCGCTGTTCAAATGCACTTTGGATCGTATCATTTATATGTATAAATGTTTTCCATCTGAAAGGACTAAATAATAAATGAAACAAATGACAATAAAATGCAAAGTAATCTCTTCAGTAATCAAAATACTTTTTGAATGTAACTGTATTCTAATTACCAATGATTTCAATTGTAACTGTAGTGGAATACAGTTACTTATATTTTGTATTTTAAATATGTAATCCCATTACATGTATTCCGTTACTCCCCAACACTGTGTCCCCCTTGTACCGCCAAAACGGCACCAACCCGCAGCTCAAAATAGCATTCTGAGATGCTATTCTTCTCACCACAATTGTAACGAGTGGTTATCTAAGTTACCGTAGACTTTGTCGGTTCGAACCAGTCTGGCCATTCTCTGTTGACCTTTCTCATCAACAAGGCATTTCCATCCACAGAACTGCCACTCACTGGATGTTTTTAGTTTTTGGCACCATTCTGAGTAAATTTTAGAGTCTGTTGTGTGTGAAAATCCCAGGAGATCAGCTGTTACAGAAATACTCAAACCAGCCCATCTGGCACCAACAATCATGCCACGGTCCAAATCATTGAGATCACATTTCCCCGTTCTGATGGTTGATGTGAACATTACTGAACTGAAGCTCCTGATCCGTATCTGCATAATTTTATGCACTGCACTGCTGCCACATGATTGGCTGATTAGATAATCACAGACGGACGGGTGCCAGATGGGCTGGTTTGAGCATTTCTGTGATTTTCACACACAACGGTCTCTAGAATTTACTCAGAATGGTGCCAAAAACTAAAAACATCCAGTGAGGGGCAGTTCTGCAGATGGCAATGCCTTGCTGATGAAAGAGGTCAACAGAGAATGGCCAGACTGGTTCGAACTGACAAAGTCTACGGTAACTCAGATAACCGCTCTGTACAATTGTGGTGAGAAGAATAGTAGTATCTCAGAATGCTATTCTGAGATGCGGGTTGACGCTGTTTTGATGGCACGAAGGGGACCTACACAATATTAGGCAGGTGGTTTAAATGTTGTGGCTGATCGGTGTATGTACACACACAAACACACACACACACACACACATACACTACCAGTCAAAAGTTTTGAAACACTTATTCTTTAATATAATTTTTTTATTCACATTTTAGAATAAAAGTAAAGTCATCAAAACTATGGAATAACATAAATGGAACTATGGGAATTATGTTGTGACTAAACAAAATCCAAAATAAATCAAAACTGTGTTATATTTTAGCATCTTCAAAGTAGTCACCCTTTGCCTAGAATTTGCAGACATGTACTCTTGACATTTTCTCAACCAACTTCTTGAGGTATCACCCTGGGATGCTTTTTAAACAGTGTTGAAGGAGTTCCCATCTATGTTGGGCACTTATTGGCTGCTTTATTATTTGGTCCAAGTCATCAATTTCAAAAACGTTTTTTTTTAAATACAATTTTAGTTTTATAATGAAATAAATTAATATGGTGGCACAATTATATTTTTGTCTACAAAACTAATTTCAAACCTTTAAGCATACGCCTTCAGATCAAAAGATTTTTAAGATCATGAGAAATATTTCAGTCAAATGTTTCAAAACTTTTGACCGGTAGTGTATATATATATGTATTTGCTCTGAAATGGCTTAAAAGGGAGATTTTTAATACCATCATTTCAATCAAACAGCCATTGTTGCAAAGTAGATAAAAAATGTTTAATGCAAAAAGTAAATGAACACAAGTAAAAATATTCTTTTAAATAATGAATTATTAATATGCACCAATATATAAATACATAGTAATAATCAGCAATATTTACCTATCTATTTTTCTACTAAAATATGTAAAATGCCACACAGAGACTGCCATTAGCATTTTGAGTGATGATGGAAATGAATCGTTGAACCTGAGTTTTAAAACAAATTATTGAACAGACAGTTGAATTGATTTAAGCAAATTAATATTAAACAAATCGTCTAGCCCTAATACTGCCAACCATTTATTAAAAGTAGTGAAACAGTAGGCATTATGCCATAATAAATGTTTCAAACATGCTACTATGTTTTTCAAGTTTAGTTAATTTATCAAATGCACAACAATACAGCACACAGCAGTAAATGCAGGCAATGAAATGAATTTATCTGCAAGCTCAAGAGCAGAGGAAAAGGAGAAGAATCACAAACCAGATTTAAAAATTTAAATATAGTCTGAAAGGTAATCTAAAAAAAATATTTAAGCATTTAATAAAACATTTAAGTAACACTTAAGAAAAGCTATTATGTAAATAGTATAAATATGATATACATTATAAATAAATAATAAAACATATAAGTAAATTTGGAATGATTAAGAAAACTTTGAAAGATATCACATGGCCTCTTGACCTCTAATGAGTAAAAAAAGAGGTCCAAAAAGTTAAAAATCATGACTGCAATTACTTCATCACACTGGAAATGAAAATTTACGTCAAGCACATTGCTTTATAGGACACAGTATTCCATGCAGTGTGCTCTATTATACTGTATACTGCACATTTTAGCAATTGTAGCATAGGTCATCCGGGTATTCCATGCATACAGAAAATTCACATAATGTAAACAATATATGTACTAAACTGTGTAAAAAGTAGTATGGTAGTCTGCTATTCCGAGCATAGCCAGAGCCACAGATTAGTGAGGGAAAAGAGATAGGAAGCCAGGACGACTAATTACTCACAGATAAGGAGCATCTCATTACCAGCGGGAATGTGTGGAGGCTGTCTGTGAAGGGATCTTTACATTTATACAAAAAACAGAGAAGTAAAGAATTTAAAGTCTTTTGATCACTTTCCAGCATTGCAATTGCCCTTTATTTCTGTCAACACTACCAAATACAAAAAGTACAAAACCTTATTACAAAGTCACTATATCACCACATTGAAACCAAAAATAGATAATCGTGAGAAAGATTACTATTAACACTCCTGAGTGGTAGTTAATGGGGTTTGTGGGAGTTATATGATCTGTTGGTCAAAGGTTATATGAGGACCTGCAAGCTTTGACACATCCAAGATAAATGCAATGACTCCATTCAGCCCATCGGCTACATGAAATGGGCCTTTGTGTGACAGGAAAGCGTTGAGGATTATGACTCAGGAAGACATCTGTGTCATAATACTCGGAATACACGATTGTTTAATCACAATAGAGTGAAAATTCACAGACACACACACACACACAAAAAAACTGTTTTTACCATGAAATTAATCATTTAGAATGTTATAAGAAAAAATAAGACAAGCCCTCTGAAACAACCTGGCTTAGAGGGTTAGTTCACCTAAAAATGAAAATTCTCTCATCATTTACTCACCCTCATGCCATCCCAGATATGTATGACTTACTTTCTTTAGCAGAACACAAATGAAGATTTTTAGAATCATATTTCAGCTCTGTAGGTCCATACAAAATAAGTGAATGGGTGCCAACATTTTGACACTCCAAAAAGTAAATAAAGGCAGCATAAAAGTAATTCATAAGACTCCAGGGTTTAAATCCATATCTTCAGAAGTGATATGACAGGTGTGTGAGAAACAGATCAACATTTACTTTTTTTTTGTTTTTGTTTTTTTTTTTGCTAGAAATTCTTCTCCCTAATAGGGCTGGGCAATATGTCATAAAAAACTATTTCTCAATATTTTTCAGCCTATTGATGATATTTGATATATATCTTGATAATTATGTATTTGCTCTAAAATGGCTCAAAAGTGTTGTTTTTTTTTTTTTTTATCAGAGGAACCTTCATGTCATCAGAACCATTGTAGTTAAGTAGATTAAATATTTTAAAGACATTAAATAAAAATTGAATAATTAGTTTTTCATTAAATAAACACAAGGGAAAATGAAATTCAATCATTTTCATTGATATGCACTTTATATTTATATTTCTTACACAATGATACATAGTAGCTTAATAAAAAGCTTTATTTACCTTCAAATGTTTTTACTGTGCAAAGCTACTTCACCGATTTATTTCTGAAACCCCAGTTGAACATTGCATAATACTAAATTATTACTGTGGGACACATCAGGTTGATTATTATAATATAATTCTAAATTATCATTATTATACTGATTATTAGATTTTTGTTATACAAAAGTAATATATTTCTGTCCTGTTTAATTCATCTCCACCTGGGGCTTTTTTGACACCGAAAGTGCTGTCGTATTTACTTCAACTTCACAAGGAGCTTTAATTTCGACACAGAAAAGACCAGTTCTGTGTCCAAATATCCATACATCCCTACTATATAGTATGCCAAAAACAGTATACCAGTGGAGTAATATGTCAGAATCCACAATATTCATGAAGCAGTTAGTGAGAAGTACCCGGATGACTTACAATTTCGATATATCGCCCAGCCTTTCTCCCTGCCCAGTAGGGAGCGTATGCATGAAGAATGTGAATAAGTTGGGATAGGCTCCTGATTGGCACCTGCCTATCTAGACAGTAGACAGTGAGGCGGCTCACTAGGTTTTGGAACAAAGCTATCGACAAGTAATCTTTTACAGACCGATAAACTTCGAACAGTGGAACATCTAACAGATTAAAAGTTATCTTTAAAGCAACCCCAAGCATAACTCCAGAGTTTGCAGGTCCAAGCAATATCTATTTTGGCCTAACCTTTGACTCCTGTGACAATTCCTGACAGGTTTGAATGCAACAAGATACAGCCTGCACTCTAAGCTGCGGAAGATCTTCAAGGTCACTGCTTTGCAGAACATGTTATAAAGTATTGTTTCACCAAACTGGACCAGGAGTTTGGCCACTGGGACATTCCAGTTCAGTCGGTGTGGCCTTGTGACATTGACTTAGTTAGTGCCCCACTTCCTCTGACTCACCACTTCCTTTCCTGTCAGCCACGAGCTTACAGAAACAGCGTGACACAAGACCAAACAAAGCAACACTAAATGGCATAGCAAGTGATTTTTTGAATATCAGTCAGTCTGCTGTATCACCTTCAGATTCCGACTCTTCCTTTCTCAACTCTTAACAGGAATGATCTTCAATCATGTTTAGCTGCAGAGTCATTACAATTTGACAAGGAATCAGTTCTCGTCTCTAAAAATGCACATTCTGCAGTGTAGAATGTTTTATAAAACATGCAGCAGTGTTCAGTGCATTACATCATTAACAAGACAATCAATCTTTATATATAAATCATTAACAAGATGATCAATCTATCATGAATTAATGAATCAAACTCACTCGGAATGCAGACAGTTTCTGACATGTTTTCCACACATCATTGTTTTATTATATCCATGCATGTGGTTATAGACAAAGAACAGTAAAAATCCCTCACAACGCTGAAACTTCTCCTCCGTCTTGCCTCCTCTCGACTCCAGTCTGCCAGGAGACAGATGATTTGAGCTCCGCTGTCCTCACTCTCATTGGTAGTTTCTCACGATTGTCCCTCGTCATTTGCATAAAGTTGAAATTTCCTCAACTTGTCTTGTCGCTCTCCACGGCGATCTTTGTCGCCAACGGTCACGGCAGCTCATGTCACAGGAGGTCACTATGCTCTCATTGAAAATGAATGGGATCGTGTCGCTGTCTTGCAGCGGTATGAACAGGGCTTTAGACGTCATGGCCACAGATCACCCATTGTACTGACCGTTTGATGCATATTGTACATGAAAATTTCAAGAGTTGGCTGAAATTGCCAGTTCTAATCTGATTGGCTGGCATCTTCCATTGGCTGGGAGATTCCATCTGGAAACTAAAGGCTAGTGTATACTTAGTTATGTTTCGTACTTCCTGACCACCAGGGTGGTGCTTTGTAGTCGATGTTCTCTTGCGGTTCCCGCAGATCGAGAGTATTATACCAAAAAGGTCACTCTGTGACCTCTGTGCGTGACTTCATCAATGTTATAATACGGGGCGTCACACAACGGCCTTCCTCATTTCTCTTCTTGAGACTGATCAGATCAGAGCTCAAACAACTACAGCCTGGTGACTTGTTTGTCAGAGCTTCGAATTAGTTCGTCCTCTACAGGCTGTTGTTATCGTGAAGCGCAAACAGAGTAACTCCCCCTTGAGCCTTGCTCGGGAAAGCTTACTTAAAGTGGTGAGCTAATTAATTCTTGAATTTTTCAGTCTCTCTATATAGGTATTGTGTGTGTGTGTGTGTGTGTATATATATATATATATATATATATATATATATATATATATATGTATGTATGTATATATAAAAAAATGGTACATTTGTTTATTGGACAACCATGGATAAACCAGAGCAGTATGTCCAATGTGCCAGCACACTGGAGTCTTATGATGGCTACCAACTTTGTCCACCATGTTTAGGGTTGGATCATCTTCCTTGCATGAATTGTTCAATAATGTCAGTAACTCAGAGACAGGCTAGGCTCACTAGCCTTGATGGTGCATTTGAAGAGTCTGTGACCAAGCCTACCGAAGGGGTAAAAAAGTCTTTAAAACGTCACACGCTGGATAAGGTTGAAAGGCCTCAAAAGAAGAAAAGAGCGATGCAAGGATTAGCACAGCAGGTGCAGTCGCTGTCATCTGACATGGAGCAGATAAAATCTCTCTTATTGTCATTAAATAAGAACCCTGCCAATGTCGTAGCGGAGGAACCTGCGTTATCAGACAGGGTACATAAACACTGACAGCAGCATTAAATACCATGTTCCAGCGCAATTTGTTGGAAGTGGAAGACTCATTATCTGATGCAAAATTTGCACCCCGCACTGAGCCACAACCAACTACGGCATCTCAAGACTTTAGTCACATCTCACCGACATCTCAAGGTTTTTCAAAAAGCCAGACATTCCCCCTTCAAACAGCTATGAAGATAGCTCTTGCTAAGCTGGGCCTGGCCTTCTCGTGGGGCAGGACCCAGCACCTTTTTCAGGAAAGCAACGGCGGCTAGTGATTTCTTTGTGCCAGTGTGTAGGGATTTTGTTGCTGAGTTTTCAACAGCCCGGTGAGCCCGGCAGTCCATACCTTCTCTAGTATGGAGAACAAGAGAACAACCTAGCTAACATGCCTGCAGTAGACTCTTGCATTGCAGCGTTGGTAGTTTCACCAGATGAGGCACTGCGATCAAATCCACATTGCCCCAGTACTGAATGCAGACGCACAGATTACCTTATTGTTAAGGCTCACAATACAGCGACCCGGGTGGGCCGGCTCTCTAATTCCCTGGCTCACCTACTGCTAGCCGTACAATCCTCATTAATAGACAATGGAGGAGACCAGGCACAGGATGATCTTCTGAGTACAGCCCTGCAGACGATGGGTTACACGGCTCAAGATCTAGGCAGACTGGTAGGCACGCTAGTGTGTAGCCGCCGCCAGGTCTGGCTTGCTAAGACCCCTCTGCCTGATGCATGTAGAACCATGATCTGAGCCTTGCCTCTCATTCCAGGACATGTTTTTAGACCGGCAGTGAAGGACACCCTGGACTACCGCACTTCCCTGGCTGAAACACGTCAATAGGAGAGTGCACGGACAGCCTTTCAATTTAGACCCCCAGTACCCACTTGGAGCTATTCAAGCCTCTCTCGCTTTCCCAACCCTAGACAGATTAGGCAACCATGCTACGCTAGCCACACAATTGCCTCCCATGAGCGGCAAGCACGGACTACATGACAACCACCTCAGTGTCGGGAGACACGACACCCATTCCAACGACTGACATTGGACATTGGGGTGAGGAAAACCAGACGTTGACCCACCCTGGCCAATGATGAGGTTCCTGTCAACCCAACATCTAGCCTACTGGCAAGGACCTCTGGGTGATAGGCACAATAACAGACTGCAATTCCGTCATCGGCCCCCTCTAAGCCCTCAACCTAAAGTTACCACGGTTCGAGAACCATTTTGGTCCTTGATACTTTCTCAAGATATTGGTACCCTCCTGGAAAATGGAGCAATAGAGAAAGTGGACCCCCACACTCTAAACAAAGGATTTTATTCACTTATTTCATAATTCCAAAGAAAGGAGGGGGTCAGCGACCAATACTGGACCTCCGCCAACTAAACAACTTTTTAAAAGTTCTTTCTTTCCATATATTGCGCACTGTGGATGTCCTACAAGGGGTTCGACAAGGGGACTGGTTCACCCTGGTGGACCTAAAAGATGCCTACTTTCACATTCCAATAGCACCAGAGCACAGAAGGTTCCTTCGCTTTTCCTTCAGGGGACACGTATACCAGTTCAGGATTCTTCCATTTGGCCTGTCTCTGGCTCCAAGAATATTTACCAGATGTATGCAAGCAGTACTGAACCCCCTGATGCTCCATGGAGTGAGGATTTTGCCATATCTGGACAACTGGCTAGTGTGTGCCCCTTCAGCTGAACAGGCCATCCACGATACGCATGTACTTTTAGCACACATAGAAGCATTGGGCCTCACAGTAAACAGAGAGAAAAGCAATCTGACACCCTCGCAACGATGGCAGTTCATAGGGATCATAATAGACTCTTAGACAATGATGGCCTCACGGCCACCGGACCGTGCTCAAACAATAATTACACTGATCAGGAGACTGAGACTTCAATTACGAGTAACCTACTTAACCCTGCTGCATCTGTAGGGACTGCTTACAGCCGCAGCACAGGTTGTTGCACTAGGGAAGCTTCATGTCAGGTCCTTGCAGATGTGGTTGACAACTTTGTGAGTAAATCCAGTATGTCACAAGCATACTTTGGTGCGCATCTCTCAGAAGTGCTGGGCTGCTCTTCAAAGATGTCAGTCGAGGAACTTCCTTCAATCTGGAGTGACCATGGGACAACTCCCATCACACAGGAAGGTAATAGCAATGGATGCCTCCAAAACTGGTTGGGGTGCAGTGTGGCGTCACAGAGGAGTATGGGGCAAATGGTCAGGTCATACTGCTTGAGTTGCGGGCAGTTTGGCTGGGACCAAAACATTTCCTCCCTGTCCTACGGGTTGTCATGTACTTGTGCACGCAGACAACCTGTGTACCCTCTTCCATATAAACCACTATGGGGGAACCAGGTCACAAGCTCTGCTTGCTCTCACACTGAAGCTCTGGACATGGGCTTACCCCAGGTTGCTCTCCTTAAGGGCAGTGCACCTAGCAGGGGTGAGGGACAGCACAGCGGACACCCTGTCCCACAATGCAGTGAACCCGGCCACTGGAGACTGCATCCAGAGGTTGTAAAGAGCATTTGGCAGACATTGGGCAAGGCACAGGTGGATCTGTTTGCCTCCGCAGATACAACTCACTGCCATCTATGGTTCTCAGAACAGGACCAAGACAGCTCACTAGGTCAGGATGCATTCGCACACAATTGGCCAGACCTATTGTTGTACGCTTTCCTACCAATCCCTCTCATCCATGCACTTCTAGACAGAGTCCAGAGAGAGAGAGAGACACCGCATTCTCCTGGTGGCTCCACGATGGCCATCATGGACATGATTTCCCCTTCTGCTGTCACTCCTACAGGGGACTCCAGTGGAGATCCCTCCATGAAAGGACCTATCACAGTTAAGAGGGCAGATATGGCACCCTCGGCCAGAATTTCTCCAGCTGTGGCCCTTAGGACTAGTGCCAGTCTAGCTTCATGAACACCAGAAGTTAGACAAACTATTTTGAATGCAAGGACCCCTTCCACCCATGCAATATATGATAACAGGTGGAAATTATTTCAGGATTGGTGTAAAGACCACCAGTTGGACATACATCCTGCTCAGCTGAGTCAGTGCTTGCGTTCCTGCAATCACTGTTTGAAGCAGGGAGGTCAACATCCACCCTTAGGGTATATGTAGCTGCGCTCTCTGGTCACAGAAGCTTCATTGAGGGGTCCTCGCTGGGCTCACATCAGCTGGTAGCTGCTTTTCTCAAAGGAGCAAACAGACTGCGACCACACCGGTGGGCAAGACCATCACCATGGGATCTCCCCCTAGTCCTGAACTTTCTCTGTGGGGCATTCTTTGAGCCCCTTGACCAAGCCTCCATTAAGTGGCTCTAATTAAAGACCTTTTTTCTTCTTGTAGTGGTAACTGCAAAGCATGTCAGTGAACTTCATTCGCTTTCTGACAGTCTATCATGTCTCCACTGGGGGATGCAAGACATGAGTGTGATGTTGAGACCTAACCCAGCTTTCTTGTCCAAGGTCCTTACAGCAGAGTTCATAAATCAGTCCATTGACTTGTCAGCATATTCTGAAAGTGATGGTGATCGCCGCCGCCTACTATGCCCAGTCAGAGCAATGAGATATTATGTCTCAGTAACAGTTGGGATACGCTGTACAGACCAGCTCTTTGTGTGTTTTTCTGCAGCAAAAAAGGGTCTCCCAGTCTCTAAGCAGCGTCCTTCCCACTGGGTGATGGAGGTTATACAGAGAGCTTACGAACATGCTGGTCACACATTACCTGTTGTGTGACGCCCAGTATTATAACAACGGTGACGTCACACAACAGACTTCCTCAGATACCTTGTGTCTTCTCGCCCACTCCGCATGACCAGGGACCCTGGCAGTCATCCACTACTTACATAACCACAGTTACATACCTAACTAGCATTATGTTTCGTATTTCCTGACCACCAGGGCGGTGCTTCGTGGTAAATGTCGTGAGGAGCGGTTCAAGTACGACCTTTACTCTTGGGACAGAACTGCTGATGTCAATTATTTTTTTTTAAATATATACTGTGTATATATATATATACAAATATAATGTGTGTGTGTGTGTGTGTGTGTATATATATATGTATATATATATATGTACTGTGCTACTCACATAACCACAGTTACATACGTAGCTAGCTTTTTTCAGTTTCCTAACATCATCTTTTTCCAAAGTATGCCATAATGAACAGCATATTCTAAATGCTCCATTTTCATTGGAGGAAAACATCTCGGTTACTGTCGTAACCTCCATTCCCTGATGGAGGGAATGAGACATTATGTCGATGTAGTGACACAAGGGGTCACCCTTGGGAGCCCCAAACACCTCAGATCTTTGAGAAAAGACCAATGAGAATTGGCGAGTGGAATTTGCATGCCACTCCCCCATACATATGGGTATAAAAGGAGCTGGCTCGCAACCACTTATTCAGGTTTTGTGCTGAGGAGCCGAGACAGGGTCCCGGCCATTTCAGGGGGTAGTACAGTGTTGTGGCAGGGGGGACACAACATCTCGTTCCCTCCATCAGGGAACGGAGGTTAGGACAGTAACCGAGATGTTCCCCTTCTGTCACTCACTCGACGTTGTGTCGATGTAGTGACACTAGGGGTCCCTATACGAAACACCACAACTAGTTGAACCGTGTTACATGGACTGCCGGTGCAGGTGCAAACAAGCTGCTGCGTGCGTAGTAGCAGGTGCACTGGTCTACACGTAGCCTCCCCCAACGCCCCAAAAAACGTTGTATAGTTCCCCACATCCCTAGAGGGGGGAAGAGACGTATCTAGTATGGAAGCAGGCCGCACCAGCCTTTTCTCTCTAACCCTAATGATGATGATGATGATGTGAAGAACCCAAGTGCAGTTTATTTACATCAGTGATAACCAAAAATGTGAGCAAAGACTAGACTAGACTAGACTCGACTCGACTCGACTCGACAACGATACATTAACACAGTACCTGACAAAGGACCATGGCAAACATGAGGGTATAAATACATGGACAAGGGTAACAAGACAACCAAGAAACAGACAGAACTATAAACAAGATAACAAGACTAATAAACTCAAACCAATGACAAACTAGAACTGATAACGAGTTAACAAGACCATAAACCAATGAAAACAGGATATCACATGACATGAAACACATGACTATAAAACAAGGACTAAACTTCCAAAATAAAAGACATGAAAACAAGAACAAAACACATAAACGTGACAATTATTATCTGTGAGTTATTAACTGATAAACCAACCTCTAAACAGCATGTGAAAACAAAACAAACTGTGGTTGGGCGCTTTACATGTCGATCAAATGGTCTATTCCTGTCCAAAGCTGTGGTCACACTAGACTGCGTGCTCTATTCAGTTTCTTTCAAACACGAGCACGGAAGACCAGCTGTTCCATGCGAACTCTGACCTGCAAATTTGCATGATGAGAAGACGTGTGACAAATAGAAGATCAAAAACATCACAGACTGACCTCAATACAAAGAATGCATATTTCTAGGCTGTGTGCATGCAAGCGAGTGGATGATATATTTTTACATTGTGAATACAATGTATAATTTGTTATTTGTGATTTAATTTTTATTAAAACCAAAAGCCCTCGAGTGTGACATCATAACCTGTCTGTTGTGGTGTCCGAAATCATTTTGCATGCTTAAAGCCATAGTGTAACCGTGGCTTAACTGGGCGGTCGTTAGCCTGAAGTTGCAAAGATGACCAGACATGTCTGGCTACACAAGTATTTTGATCACTCAGCATGAGCCAATGTTGTTTCTCCCAAATGTTTGCAAACATAAGTATTTGTAATGGTGCTACACCTGAGCTGAGCAACAGTAGGTTGTTACAAGCAGCCCGCTCAGCTGATTTAAATAGCCTCTTTTGTAGCATTTAACCAGACTCTCTACTCTAAAAATACAATAAATGTGATACAGAGCCAAAGCTATTATTAAAATCCTCTAAATTAGTTTTTTAAAGGGATAGTTCACCCAAAAATGAGAAGTCTGTTATCATTTACTCACTCTCATTTTGTTCTAAACCCATATGACTTTCTTCTTCCGTGAGACACAAAAGGTGATGTTAGGCAGAATATGAGCATCAATCACCATTTATTTTCATTGTATTGAAACAAGATGCAATGAAAGTAAATAGTGAATGAGGCTGACATTCTGCCTAACATCTTTTGTGTTCAGTGGAGGAAATTAAAGTCATAGGTGAATAAATGATGACAGTATTTTCATTCTTAAGTAAACAATCCCTTTAAGACTTTGAAGTAAGAATTACTTGAGAGGAATAACTGTGTGCAATTTCAGCATGGTTATCTTAACCCCCCACCATCCCCCACCAACAGGGTATTTGTTGATAAGCCTCTGATATCTTTTCATTATGTTTAGGATCCCATGTGCTTGTGGCTTCATGGCCATGTGCACTTTGTACTTATCCTCCCACTCTCTTTTTCACATGGCATCTGCTCTGTACTCCTCCTGCACCAATCACGTCAGCAGCGCTCAGTCATCCGTCATAGACTGGCACGGAGCACTGGAGGCAGTCGCAGAGCTCAGAGAAATCCTGTCTTCACTCTTCTTTCTCATCATTGGCTCCTAAAACGACCCGTTTATGTGCTAAATGGCTCTAGAGGCACCTGTCTGCAACCATTTGAAACCGTTATGCCTCTTTCATGTGTTCAGTTTAAATTAATATGTTCAAATATTTTAATTATATTCATATTAATATAAGAGACTGACTCGAAGTCGTTGTAAAATGCCGATAAACATATACCTGACTGCAAATTCTAAATCAATGCAGCATGTTGCTTGGCAACCGTAAAACAGCATACTGGACATTTAGGGTAGTTAGGAACTAGATTACCTGGTGGAAGAATGGTTTATTCTGACAGTTAATGTTAATAAATGTAACTATTTAATGAATATTGGTGTCATTTATCATATTGCTGTTGCTACCGTTTTATAAAAGCGATTTGCCTAACGTTCTTAAAATCACTGTAATGCCTAAAATGGTTTATTTGATTTATCGTTTACCTCAAATCTCTTGTGTGTGTACGAGTTGCATCTAGGCAGATGCAACAACAGATGGTTTGAGATAAAAACAGGTCCATAAGCAGACCTGTTTTCTAGATCAACAGGAGAATTGTTGCCCCATTTCAACACAACCGCCTCATTTTGCCCATGCCCTAAGCCAAAAGAACCCCTGGGAAATTAAAACAGGAATTATCAGATCTCCTGCTTATGCACATAACATTAAAATAAAAAGACACATTAATAAATACAGCTTGTTTGACATGTTATGAAAATTTGTTATTTTTAGGTAAGACTTGGGATATTTCTGTAAACCTAAACCTTCTTTAAATCCATATGTTTTTATTTCTTCTGTGGAACACAAAAGAAGATATCTTGCAGAATGTCCTGGCTGCATTGTCCATACAATTAAAGTGAATGGAGACGGGGCTGTCAAATGATACAAAAACACGATAAAAATACTATGAAAGTAGCCCATAAGATTTCAACACTATAATTGAAGTCTTCTGAAACCATACAATAACTTTGTGTGATGAACAGATGGAATTTAACTTGTTATAATCTGAACATTTTCTCTGCTGTAGCTCTCACATATCATTCACACTTGCTTACATTCAATTATGGCATGTTAAGACGCGTCGCATCAAGTTTCGATATCAAACCTGGCAGAACATATCTTGAGCACTTGAGACTACTTTGGTACTTTTATGGTGCTTTTTGGAGCATGACCCCTTTCAATTTCATTGTATAGAAAAGAGCAGCCAGGACATTCTGCAAAATATTTTATTTTGTGTTTCACAGAAGACAGAAAATTTAACAGGTTTAGAATGACATGATGAGGGTGAGTAAATGATGGCAGAATTTCCATTTTTGGGTGAACTACTCCTTTAAAATGAAAACACTGCTGGTATAAACATACATAATGATCTATAACCATCTCTCTTCCACCTTGGACACCAAACAAATATTCAATCTGACATAAAATGTTTGTTTTGTACTTATCAGGTAAAGAGCATGAAATAAGTGCAAGTTACAGGTGTGAGAACAAAGTCCTCAAGTGGTACAAAGCAGAGATTCAGCCACATTTAAAGAGAGAAAGAGAGGCCCCTCACTCCATTAGGCTTTAGGTAACAGACAGTTCTGAGATTAGATTACAACCCATCCTGTCTCGCAGGAGCATCACACGTCACACTGTTCTAGGTTGAACTTTCTTAACCTACATCTGAAGTGCAATCTCACACAACGGTCCAGAAAAGGCTCAGATCTCCATGAAAGGGGATTTCTGCTGGTATATAGTTTCCTAGTTCCAAGACACCTGAAGCTTCATATAGATATAGAATCAGCTCGGGCTGGTTGTGAATGACATACCAAAAGAGACTGGATTTCAGTGGTGTGTTCCATTTTGAGTTCAAATCAAATGTGAGTTTTCTGCTTTTGCTTCCCCAGGGTTAATACTGCTGTGAGTAGACTATTTCTAATTTTCCAAACTTGCAAGAAAGGTCCACTAATAAGCTTGATATTTTATTTGAAATTATTTTATAACTAAGATATTTTACCATATGCGTCCACATGCACTGAGATGAGCAGGCGTTTTCAATTCATCCTTTATGGGAGCTGAGCGACAGGCTCACATGGGGGAATGACAGTGAAGAGCAAGCAGTGAGAGCGTCAAAAAATTAAGAAATGTTCCACTTTATCCAAATTTGGTGTGAAAAATGCCACATAGCAGCCAATCAATGTGAGGTGACAACAGTGACATATAATATCTGCCGGTAGTGCTGGAGTCTGTTCTTAAAGGGATCGTTCACCTGAAAATGGAAATTCTGTCATCATTTACTTAACCTCATGTATTTACCTAAACCTGTATGACATTCTTTGTTCTGTGGAACACAAAAGATGTTAGTCAGAATGTTAGCCTCAGTCACCATTTACTTTCATTATATGGAAAAAAGATGCAATGAAAGTGAATGGTGACTAAGGCTAACATCTCACCTAACATCTCTTAAGTATGTACAGTGCATGTTTGGAATGCATTGGGCAAGTATTTCCATGTACTAGGGGTGTAACGGTTCACTCATCTCACGATTTGTGATCTTAAAAGTGCTAAATAGTCCAACAGAGATGTACTTGGACTAAAAACAACCCAGAACAGGGCAGTGGTGACACCAAATGGATATACAGTATTAGCTAATAATTCTGCAAATTCTGAAAATACAGAATTATGTTAGATACGTATGCTGCGTACGCACTGTCACTGATTACAAACATTTAAAATATTTTTTAAATTGTATTTTTCTAAAATAGTATCGTCTCTGATTACATCTAAATATTCTTTTCAGTATTTAATATTTAATGGAAGTGCATGCTTATCCAGTTAAATAGTAATAATTTACTGATGAAATCAAATCAGACATGACATTTGACATTAGGATTGTATTCCCCCGTAGCATTATTATACATCATTTTCAGCATTATATATATAGTAGATTAATATGGCGCTCTCTCTCATTATACATCTGTAAATTTACATTTTCTCTCGTGCAGTCAGAATAGATCACTCTTGCCCTTCAAACATACATTCGATCCCTCAAGCTGAAAAGGCGCGTCTCTCTCTCTCTCTCTCCCGCTGCTGGTTTCAGTTTTCGCAGTTTCAGCCGAACTCATCGTAGAACACCTGTGGCTGCTAGTGTGCAAGCGTATTTTAGACCACCTTGTGTGCAGTGAAGAGATTTCCTTTTGTATGAATGCATTATGTAGGCGTAGGACGTCTTGCGTGTTGGATAGAACAGACGCTAATTATATATATATATATATATATATATATATATAAGTCCCATCTCCATGATGCTCATTGTCACATTTTTGAACCGTGCTTTATCGTGCCACAATAAACCATTACACCCCTACCATGTACCTTTGCATAACTGTTTGTTGTACCTTTCTGGCATTACAACTGGCATTTGATACTGTGTGTTTTTGTGCAACAACTGAAACTACATGTTTGTATATTTCTGGGAGAATGTTCTTTCAAATCTCTCTGATTATGCCTTTGACAGACCTGTGAGGTGCTGTTACAGTAAATCAGATGTTTTTCAACAGGACTGGAAACTATCATCGAGCAGAGATTTTGTACAAGTAATTTGTTATAAACATAAAACATAACTTTCCAGTGTTTGACAATGTGCACTAAAAGTAGTGAGTGACCAAATATATCAGCCAGGAAAATTAACTGCCTGATATTTGGCAATATTGAGACTATTGAGATATTGAGATTACCTGATTGTTAGTTCCTCTTGTGTCAGTTCCAAAATGTACCCACAATGTTGTCAATTGATAAGACACTCTCTGTTTTAAAATATTTTTTGGTGTGAATTTTTAGTAAACAAATATTTAGGAAAATAAGGGATTATTAGAAAATAAGTATATTGGAAAATAAGTGTATATTTATTTAATTTCAGCATTTTGCTATTTTTTTATTTTTTTTTACTTTTTGGACAACAAATACGTTGCACAAACATTTTTCTTTTGCCCACTTTTTTTGTTTGTTGCTCAAAAGCTTTTTCTATGCGCTGCTACATCTGGCACTGAAGAATCTTCAGCATGTCAATTTTCTTACGGCCCAGAGACCAACGATACACCAAGCTGCTGGGCTCTTCACCATTGTTTTCACAGAGTTTTCCACTACACCTCTGAGCAAAGGCCCCCAGAATGATGACTTCTGGCTTGCATCATGCTGTGGATCTGCTGATTGGTTGGTGTTACTTGCACTGTCAGAGGTGGTGTGCTGGGTATGAGCTGACACGTACAAGGAGGCCATCTTCTGGAGTTCCAGCAAGTATGGTGGCCTTACGGCTCCTAGGGTGAACTGTTGGCTGTGATCTGAGGTCTGATCGGGAGCCTGTGATGTAGACTTCTCCACATCGTGGAGACTCTCACATTGAGGAAGAGTAGGGAGAGAGGGCTGGTTAGGGGGCAGGTCAGACAGTGGCATTTCAGGGTCAGGCACTGCCATGTCGGAGCTGGCCAGCAATGTCATTTCAGAGCTGGCTGGCAATGTCATGTCCGAGCTGTCCTGGAGTGTTTTAGGCTTCTCTCATGTCTTTTCAATGATGAAATCGGTAGTCTCAGAGCTGTCTTTGATGTCATCTTTAGGAGTCTTCTCTGTGTTCTGAGAAAATGAGACTCTTAATGGCCTGTTGTTGACAATATGGCCGTTCATCATGGACAAAGCTTTTGTGGCAGCTGCAAGGGTCGTGAAGGCTACAAAGCCAAAGCCCTTGCTCCATTACTCTCCATCATCAACTTGTAACTGGTGATGGTCCCAAAAGGAGCGAAGAGTACATGTATCTGCTCACTGCCCATGGGGTATGGTAGGTTTTGCACGTAGAGACTCACTCCCAGATTCCCAGTCTTGCCTTCAGCTTGTCATTCATTATAGGTCTTAAAGTGGCATATGGACATCTCTTGGTCGTTCAGCAACATGCCGTTGAGGGCAGCAATGGCCTTCTCAGCCTCCTCAAATGTTGCATAGTGGACAAAGCCATAGCCTCCATTGTGGTCAGAAACCACTTTACAGGACAAGATTTCCCTGAAGACCTTGAAGGTATCATGTAGGGCTATGTTGTCAATGTCCTTTGCCAGGCCCTTAATAAAGATGTTTCCGATTCAACTCTTACACAGAGTGGAATCGGGCTGGGCCTGCCCAAGAGAACCTGAAACATCAGAGTGTCCATGGCAAAATCCACATCAGCGAAATTAATGTACCCATGTCTAAGAGACTGGTTGGTAATCATATCTCTGCAGACCTGCACAGAAGCGATGGGTTCAAAAGGGAGGAAGGTCATCAAAAGCAGCTGCTCCGTGACTTCAGGAAGAAGATCTCCCACGAACAAAGATCCCGTTTGGTCCTTCTGTAAAGTAGCATTACCTCCAGTAACTCCGCAGGACAAGGCCATTATGTTTTCTGATCAAGAAGATACTACTGTAAACTTTCAAAGCTGTCCAGTAAAGAGTCAGAAAAATCAGATAATGAAGGTTTCAGCTTCACTCTGCTCCTTATATAGGCCGCGAACATTCAAAATCAACATTTTATGCTGTGTCAGTAGTTAAAGTTCAATTTCTTTGTGACATTACAGAAGCTATTCACGATTTAAAGAAAAACAACTTCTTAACTTAAGTTCAGATCAGTTGTGTGTGGATACTGGATATAGGTGTGTATTAATATTGAGCAAGTTGCATTGTACATCATCACTAAAACACAATTAGCGTGATTCAAATGATTCTAAAATAAGTCCATAAAAATGATGAATTTTTTAGATAAAAGAATCATTATATTATATTATATTTATGCCTTATTAATAATATTAGTTAATATAAAGCTAAAAGAGATTAATCAAAGCTGTAACTTCTGGAAAGAATTTTCCAGAATTTTGTTAAAAGTTTTGTCAACTTTAAAATTTTATTTATTTAATTATCTATTATTTTTTATTTATGTTAAAAAATGTATCTTAATAATCTACATCACATAATACATAATCTTGTCTTAAATTGTTAAAGTACCAATATATATATATATATATAATTACACAATAGGTAATATCAGAAAGAAAGAAAGAAAAAATCCATACAGACAGCCTTGGGACTATATTCTACAGATATGGAACTTGATAAGTTTATATTAAAGTAATAATTTTTTATACAATAATTGTAATGTTTGAATAACTACTTAAATATAATATAATATTAAATATATGCAATTATTTTTAGTAATAAGGAGCTAAAAATGTCAAAGTGTTCACAGGGTCTGTCTGACACACTGATTTTCTCCAGATGAATCTAATGTAGAATGAGGTGCATATATGAAACATTTAAATACGAGCTTGGCTTTTAGGTCATTAGAGCTAAAAATTATTTATTTTTTTTGCATATTTTGTTACCAGTATAACAATTTGAGTGAAAAACTTTCAAGATTTTTTTATTTTAGTTTCTTAGCACTTGACATGCCCTGCCTTTGCTTTAATAACAGCATGCACTTGAGCTGGCATGGACTTCACAAGTTTGTGCAAAACCTGATGATCCATGTTATCAAGCATGTTTGAGAATTTTCCCAACTATATCTTGTGTACAAAGGAGTTAACATGGTCAATGTCACAAATTTGCTTATTTAATAGTAACCTAGAAATAGAGCAGAAATAAGAATATTTCTTAATTAATTTTACATCATAACATTTCCTTTGCCTCAGTCCGGGTGGCAGAGGACGAATCCCAGTTGCCTCTGCATCTGAGACTGTCAACCCACACATCTTATCACATGGCTTGTTGAGTGTGTTGCCACAGAGAGACATGGCGTGTGTGGAGGCTTAATGCTATCCACCGCAGCAACCATGCTCAACTCACCATGCGCCCCACCGAGAACAAACCACATTATGGTGACCACAAGGAGGTTACCCCATGTGACTCTACCCTCCCTAGCAACCGGGCCAATTTGGTTGCTTAGGAGACCTGACTGGAGTCACTCAGCACACCCTGGGATTTGAACTAGAGAACTCCAGGGGTGATAGCCAGCGTCTTTACCACTGAGCTACCCAGGCCACCTTTATTTCTAGGTTTAAATTAAATTTTGAATCACAGACTTTCAATATGGACTTTTGAACAGTACTGTATGTTGGCATTATTTCGGCATAATTTTCCAGATAATTTTAAATAATAGGCATAATTACAGTTTACGAATCCCCCCTGTTTGTGAAGGCACAGTCAGTTCTGGAGGGACTTGAACAAATAGATGAAGAGAAAAATAAAGTAAAAAAAATAATAATTTATAACAGTTTAAGAGGTGACCTGTCTACAGTATATCAGTCTATTTGTAGTCACCTAGTTTGGCATAGAGGCTGTGAGTCCCTAAGATGATGATGAAACATCTTTTGTATTTCACAGAAGAAAGAAAGTAATACTGTTTTGGAACAACTTGAGGGTGTGTAAATGATGACAAAATTGTCATTTTTTGGTGAACTTTAAATCACATCGTTAATATTTCTATATTTCAGATTTAAAATGCAGTTTGTACACTGTCAGTGTGGTTATTTTGGGCAATATTTTTGAGCAGGTATCTTCCACACCAGTTGATATGTTAAACTTGACCTTGAAATGCAACCCTGGCTTTACGATGAAAAAAATGAGTGTGTGTGCCTGTTTTGTGCATTTGTGGGTGTTTGTTAGTGTGAGTCACAGAGCCGTCTGTGTGTTGCTCCGCTTGCTTTGTTTGGCAGGCAGACAGGCTTTTCTGCCTAGACGACACAGCTAGCCTGTCCTTGAGACGCCCTTGCGCTTACACCACTCCCACACACAGAGAGAGATACCTGTGTACATGCTTTGTCCATTCCTTACCCATTTTGTGTGGATGTTGGCACCTAGTTAGTGTTTGGCTCCCATAAAGCGGCATCTGCTTTATAGGGGGAGAATAAAGCCCATTGAGGGTCGCATCTTGGGTTACCATGAAGGGATTAAAAAATTAAACTCTTCATGAACCTGAGCCCAGCCTCTCTTTCAGGGGATACAGGCTTTGGCATAGCTGACAATGAATCCTTAAGAAACTCAGCAATGATACATGGGAACAGTGGCTGATTTAATCTAGCACTAATACCTAAAGTGTATTACCTTCTCTTTCTTACTTTCTGTCTACTGTTCTTTGTTAAACGCACAACAGCTATAGAAATATTGTGTATTATTAAAAAAAGAAGGAAAAAAATCTGTCATCATTTACTCACCCTGATGAAGTTCCAAACCCATTGGCCTTTCTTTCTTCTGTGCAAGTGTAGCAGAATGGTGCTCTTTAAATGTAAATACTATGAAGTAAATGGGGATGGGTACTTTCAAGCTCCAAAGAAGCACTATAAAAGGGGTCCATATGACTTGTGCACTATATTCCAAGTCTTCTGAAGATGTACTATAAATTTATGTGAAGAAAAGACCATTATGCAAATCATTATTCACTGAAATACTTCCCCTCCACTGTATCTCTCAAGTCTTATTTGTGTGTGCATACATTCAAAAATGGCATGTGTCATGGCAGCAGTGTTGGGAAGAGTACTTCTGAAATGGCCAGGTCTAAGGAGACCCTCCTCCAAGCCCCTCCTTAGACCCGGCCATTTCAGAAGTATTCTGAACAGGAACTGGGGACTGACAGGAAACGATCTGCATTGTCCCCCATAAACATACAACTCCCCCACCAAAGATAACATCCTAGTACCGGCCCTGTTCTAAAATGTAATCTGGCACTGATTTGAAAATTACAAATAACTAAAATTGTAATCAGTATCATAATCTTTTGTATTACACATTTCAAGGTAATATAATCTGATTAAATTTAGATTACTTTTGGATTACTCATTGCATGGCTTGATAAATAATTAATCATTAATTAAAATAATCATTAATTCTAAATGTAGTAAATTAACCCTCCTTTAATTAAACCTCTGTAAACATGAAATCAAACAGCAAATTTGACCATTGGTGAGTAAAACAAAAGGTACTTAATGGGTCATGAAAAACTAACAATATGTTACCCATATGAAAGACATGGATGACATTCATGTATTGTTAATTTCAAGAGAATTGTTGTTATTTAGGAAAATAGACAGCCTGCCAGGTTTGATGCCAATGACAAAACACACAAGAACCAATGACAACTGACATTGTTGATTTCAAACCTAATTGTCACAAGCACAAATAAGATTTCAGAACTAAGGCAGAGGGCAAGATTTTAAGCAAATAATGACTTAAATTTTGGTCTGCTCCTCAAACAAATCTATCACATGGCTTTAGAAGACTTGGAATATTGCACAACAGTCTTATGGACTACTTTTATGGTGCTTTTTTGTAAATTTTGGATCTTGACAGCCCCAGTCCATATTTATATTCATTGTATGAAAAAGAGCACTCTGTACATTCTGCTATTTACCTTACTTTGTAAAGAAGGAGAAATAGGTATGTTTTTAGGGTGTCCAAATGTGTAACCACTGGTGCTCATTGGAACAAGAGAAATCCTAATCATAAGCCTACTACTTTTTTCATTAAATTATCTTCCTTTGTGTTCCACACAACAACAAAATTAAAAACAGATTTGGAACAACATGAAGGTGAGCATATAGGTGAATTATTCCTTTAGCTAGTTGGGTTTCATCACTTAAAACTTCCCAAACTAGCAACCAGCATCAAAGATTTATTATTGCACAATATGTATAGAAAATAACAGTTTTATAAACCGAAACACACATGTGTGTACTATTTGGGCTCCCTTATAGCATTTTGAGCAAACATGAATTGTACTAAAATGCCCTGGTCCAAAATTCACACCCCATGGTAGTAACTGACTGTTGCTTTATCAAGTGAGTGATTGACAGTTGATGTTGATGGTTGAGGCAACACAGCCCCAGCCAGAGAAACTTACAGGGTGATCTGCGGGGAACGAAGGAATATTCTGCATCAGGAGCAGGCGGCTTCAAAGCAAGCTTACTGTGCATTATTAAAAGCCTCCTCGACACCTGCACAGTCAGCAGGAGACACAACAGACGCACAGCGAGGGCACACTCATGTGGGCGAGTACATGCACATACTGTATACATCCACACCAGCACACACATAAACATATACTTAAAGTCGAATCCACACAGTGCAGGTGTGAGATGAAGATAAAGCCAAGAAAGAGGGGCAGATGGATTGAAGTAGACATACTGTAGATGGTTATCTTAGTCTAGGATGTAATGTAGAAAGACCTTTGACTGTTTTTAATTACTATATATACTGTATCTTTCTCTAGGCTTATGATTTAAGCTGATATGTTTATACTGCAAAGAATTATAGGGAATAATGTTACTCTCTAATATCTGTTGTCTTGACTTGAGGATTTTCTAACTCTGGATGGCTTCACAGTTTGTCGTCTACTCTTGAACAGAGAAGATAGGTTTCTGAAATCTCATAGGTACATTTCAGTTCACTCTCTTAAGTTTTGTATTTTTAAATGTTTATATTTTCTTAAAGGTGCAGTATGTAAGATTCAGAAACCCTTGTTATTAATGACACCTGTGGCCGTTAAGTGAACTGCAGCCAGCTACCTGTTGCTCATGCTCACGCTCGTGCACACACTCCATGCAAGCGAGCGAGCATCGGCCAAAACAATGACGTAACGTATAAAGAGACTGAACGTGATTCACCGGCATCATGCTGACAGTTGAGGTAGCATAATTAAAATGACATAGTTATGATTGTTTTACTACAAACTTTGAGACTAAACTAAAACTACTTATCAGCAAACATAGCATACTGATACACACACAGCTACATACTACCGAACTATACCAGACAGTTTACTGTTGCACTGCACTGTTATGTTGCACTGTTGTATGTTTTGTATGTCATATGTTGTACTACGACCAAGAAACCAGCGTATTTGCTTAAATTTATCCTGTATACCTGACTTTTTGTATAAAGAGAAGATCGTTGAAATTATTTGAAAGTTACGAAGCAAGGTAGCTTGCAATTTGTCAGCGTTAGCAGGCAAGATCAAGTTAGCTAGAATTACACAGATCAATCCTTATAGCACTATATTTCATATGCTTTGCAGTTATGTAAGCTTACCTGTCCAATAAGAAGAACGCCAATTCAGGGTCGGTTTTGATCGCCAAAACCGAACGAAGTTCCCTCCAGGAATCAAATGCCCTGCCGATGTTCACTCTAGTTTTCGCTCGACCACGATCACGTTCCCGCTTAGCCAGACGGGATTCAGTAGATAAATGTTTTTTTTTTTTTTTTTTTTGGCCTTTGCATAGGAGTCTGTGTTGTGCTGGGAGCCAGACGTTTGCTGGATTCCATCTCTAAGTTAATATTACCTAGTGCTGCAGTTTGTTGTCGCTGTTGAATAGCGTAAGAGAAGCTAATACTGAGGCAAGGCTCTCGGGAGCGTGCATAAACGTCACATCCTTTGGATTTTCCCGGCAAAACCGACCATTCACGCTCCCTTCGCATGAAAATCGGTCTACAGGATTTAATAGGCAACCTAGGAAGTCCGGGAAGGACTCATTTTTTAAGTTGCATTACAAGCCGTTCACACATTGGCCAAAAAGGCAAATATTACATGAAAATGGTTACATACTGCACCTTTAAGAAAATGTGCATGGTGCTTCCCCTTGCAGAACTTGCCAGTGCTAGGGTGTTGCCTTAGCAAGCACCACTAATTATCCACAAATGTTATCAGCAATACTAGCAACCAATAATTTTACAAGAAAATATAAACACTGCAATTTTTGGCTAAGTTTTAGACTTTACGCAATATCTGCCACATTCAACTACATCAGAGACTGTTTCTCCCTTCAAGTAGATAGGAGCTGTACTTTTATGACAATTGTATCCATAGAAAATAGTTTTTCCAAGATGGATGCCAACTGATGAGTCACGACCCAAAAAATGGTTGCTGTCTGTTCTGATAGGGTCATGGACAGCCAAACCGATCGCATTGTGAGCTTGGCAACAGTAGGTCAAAAGTCTTGCTGGTGACATCGGTCTGCGTTTACCAAAATTCAAATCACTGCCCCTAGTTGCCAAAGCTGGAAGTGTTTTTGACAACCTAGTCTCACAGAAAGATTGTTACTATAACAAATTTTTTGCAAACTGAGTTTTATGTGCCGTGTTCTACATTTCGATGTAGTTTCATGGTGGAATTAACAGTATTGCCGCTACAACAACTGTGCATTTTATTCACCTTTAAGGGGTGGTCACACTACATTTCGTGCACCATTCACTTCCATTCAAATGCATCCGAATGCTGCAGACCGGAAACACAAGCTCCTGCAAAGAAATTTCGTACTGTGCTGCTTACCAAAGTTCAAGCTTGGTTAACTCTGAACCGTGAATTTGTACGACAAGAGGACGCGTGACCAAAAAGAGATTGAAATGTCACACAATGACCTCTTGGCTTAATTCAAAGGATAAACATTTTACAGATGCAAGATTAATTGTTTCAGCACAGTGAATAGACAGTATATTTAAAAATGTTTAATGTAATATTATTTGTTATTTGTGATTTATTAACTTACACCAGAAGCTCTCCCGCATGACATCATATCCTGGTTTGTAGCGTTGTCTGAAAGAAATGTTGTGCTCTAATCCTAGTATGACCAGCCCTTTACACAAATCACGAGTACAATGGCTGATTATGACTTAAGCACTTTTTTTCACTCTGTTACTCACACACTGCTTTGTTATGATATCGAAACGTCATGGTTACTTTCGTAACCTCCGTTCCCTGATGGAGGGAACGAGATGTTGTGTCGATGTAGTGACACCTCTGCTTTTTTGAAAAAAGGTCAATGGGAATTGGCAAGTGGAATTTGCATCCCACTCCCCCGGACATACGGTTATAAAAGGAGCTGGTATGCAACCACTCATTCAGGTTTTGTGCTGAGGAGCCGAGACCAGGTCCCGGCTATTTCAGCAGGTAGTTCAGCGTTGTGGCAAGAGGGACACAATGTCTCCTTCCCTCCATCAGGGAACAGAGGTTACGAAAGTAACCATGATGTTCCCTATCTGTCACTCACTCGACGTTGTGTCGATGTAGTGACAATAGGGGTCCCTATACAAAACGGCACAACTATCCGAACTGCGTTACATGAACTGGCGGTGCGTGACGGGTAGACCACTGTGTGCCTCGTAGCCAGTGCACCAGGCCATCACGTAACCTCCCCCAATGCTCTTATGAGCGTCGAACGGTCCTTCAGGAACAAGTCGACTGCCCAACAATAGGGACAGGCTAGCCCAGCCGAGGCCTCTTTTCCTCTTTTTTCTCCCCAAAAAGAGTGGAATTTGTTAACCGACTGGGAACCATAAGTGTCTACGTCGGGGGGTGTCCCTCCCAAGGGGAAGACCCTGCGGAGACTACACCCCGCCCAGAAAGGGGGGGGGGGGTATTTTGAGTGGAATACGTCACATGGTCTTACCGAGTCTTGTTGGAAGTATGTCATGCGGAGAGGTCTCGGGGCAGAGCGGCCTCTGCCCAAGGAAGATGCAGTTTACCGACAGGGAAACGATTTTGTGGAAGATATAACACAGGGTCGCCTTCGGGGAACCAGCACATGTGGAGAACCTACCTATCGTGTACAGGGCCTCATTAGCGCATATACTGGGCTGGCAGCGAGTTTCTCCGCAAACTCAACTGCCAGAGGGCTAAGGAGGAAAGTCATCCAGGGATCACAGTCTGTGAACACGACTGGGAGTCAAGAACGCACGTCTTCACCTCAAGGGAGGGGAAAGGCACTATGTGCAATTGGTACATCCAGCCAGCTGTCCCGGAACTTACCTGCTCATGTCTGCCAATACACGGGACGAGAACAGCTCAACCCGGAGATTGTAGAACCTCGCAAAGGTGTTGGGTGCTGCTCAGCCCACTGCTCTGCAGATGTCTGCCAAAGAGGCACCACTGGCCAGGGCCCAGGAGGCCACCACACTCCTGGTAGAGTGGGCTCGTAACCCCGCAGAGGGTGGCTTATCCTGAGCCTGATATGCCATCGCAATGGCATCAGTGACCCAGTGGGCGGTCCTCTGTTTGGAGACAGCGCTTCCTTTCTGCTGTCCACCAAATCAGACAAAGAGCTGCTCGGAGCTTCTAAAGCTCTGCATGCAATCCAAATAGATGCGTAAACCTCGGACCGGACACAGCAACGGCAAGGCTGGGTCTGCCTCCTCCTGGGGCAGCGCTTGCAGGTTCACCACCTGATCCCTAAAGCCCGGTCAGGTCTCAGGATCATGTGAAAGTAACCCGGACCGAACTCCAGACATGATTCGCTGACAGAGAATGCCTGCAGGTCCCCTACCCTCTTGATGGAAGTGAGCGCAGTCAGGAGGGCAATCTTCAAAGAGAGTGCCTTAAGCTCAGCTGACTCCAAGGCCTTAAAGGGAGCTCCCCATAGACCCCGAAGGACTACAGAGTGGTCCCACGAGGGGACGAGGCAGGGTCTGGAGGAATTCAACCTCCTAGCGCCTCTCAGGAACCTGATGATCAAGTCGTTCTTCCCCAAGTACTTACCATCTACTGCATCATGATGAGCTGAAATTGCGGCTACATACACCTTCAAGGTGGAGGGGGACAGTCGCCCCTCCAGCCTCTCCTGCAGGAAGGAAAGCACCGATCTGACTGCGCATCTCTGGGGGTCTTTGCGTCAGGAAGAACACCACTTAGAAACATACGCCACTTCAAGGCATACAGGCACCTCGTAGAGGGAGCCCTAGCCTGAGTGATCGTGTCTACCGTGATCATGGAATTCGCCGGGGGGGCTGTCGCGAGAAGCGTGAGATCTGAGAACCACGTCTGGGTGGGCCAGTAGGGTGCTACTAGGATGATCTGCTCCTCATCCTCCCTGACCTTGCACAGGGTCTGTGCAAGTAGGCTTACTGGGGGAAACGTGTATTTGTGTAGTCCAGGGGGCCAGCTGTGTGTCAGTGCATCTATACCGAGGGGTGCCTCGGTCAGGGCGTACCAAAGCGGGCAGTGGGAGAATTACCGGGAAACAAACAGGTCTACCTGTGCTTGACCAAATTGACTCCAAATCAGCTGGACCACCTGGGGGTGGAGTCTCCACTCTCCCCTGAGGGTAACCTGTCATGACAGCGTGTCTGCTGTGGTGTTGAGGTCACCAGGGATGTGAGTGACTTGTAGCAACTTGAGGCGCTGCTGACTCCAGAGGAGGAGACGTCGGGCGAGTTGTGACATGCAACAGGAGCGTAGACTGCCTTGATGGTTGATGTACACTACCGTCACTGTATTGTCCGTCGGGACCAACACGTGCTTGCCCTGGATCAACGGCCGGAACCTCCGCAGGGCGAGCAGTACTGCCAACAACTCTAGGCAGTTGATGTGCCAACGCAGCCATGGGCCAGTCCAGGAGCCGGCGGCTGTGTGCCCATTGCATACGGCACCCCAGCCCGTCTTGGAGGTGTCTGTTGTAACCACGACGTGCCTGGACACCTGCTCTAGGGGAACCCCTGCCCATAGAAATGCAAGGTCGGTCCAAGGACTGAAGAGGTGGTGACAGATGGGCGTGATGGCCACGCGATGTGTCCCGTGGTGCCATGCCCATCTCGGGACTCGTATGCGGTCTCATATGCATCAACCCGAGCGGTTTGGCCGCCGCTTAGGATGCCATATGCCCCAGGAGCCTCTGGAACAATTTCAGTGGAACCGCTGTCCTCCATATGAACACCTTCAGACAGTTCAGCACCGACTGTGCGTGCCCGTTCGTGAGGCGCGCCGTCATCGAGACTGAGTCCAACTCCAAACCGAGAAAAGTTATGCTCTGATCCGGGGAGAGCTTGCTCTTTTCGCAGTTGACCCGAAGCCCCAATCAGCTGAGGTGTCAGAGCACGAGGACCCTTTCTTCATCTCGGCTGGAGGGACAGGCTCTATCGTGCCCTTGCGCAGAAGGATTAAACAAAGGATTCTCCACCTGGCCTCCCACCGGGGGATGGAGTGGTCTGTTCACCAGCTCCAGAGAAGTGGGTCTCCTCACTCCTGGGTCGCCCGTCTCAGGGGCGCTTCGAAGCCTTCTTCGGGTTCTTAGCGGCCGGCTGTGAGACGGGTGGCATCTGCTTCCTGCGTTGGGCTCCACGCCGGGGCCGGGCCACGGGGACGGGCTGTGGCGGAGCCGGTGTTGTTGCTACAGGAGGACGCCCTTGGCGAGGAGCAGGCAGGGTGCAGGGTCTTGAGCCATGCTGGGGCAGGATGTGTTGTGTGGCCTCCGTCTGCTTCTTCACCACCGAGAACTGCTGTGCAAAGTCCTTGACGGTGTCGCCGAACAGGCCAACCTGGGAGATGGGGGTGTCAAGGAACCGTGCCTTGTCAGCCTCTCGCATCTCAACCAAGTTGAGCCAAAGGTGGTGCTCCTGGACCACCAGGGTGGATATCGCCTGCCCGAGAGACCACGCTGTGACCTTCATCACCAGGAGAGTGAGGTCGGTCGCCGAGCACAGTTCCTGCATCAAACCCAGGTCAGAACTACCCTCGTGCAGCTCTTTTAGCGCCTTGGCTTGGTATACTTACAGGAGAGCCATGGCGTGCAGGGCGGAGGTGGCTTGTCCAGCGGCACCTTAGGCCCTAGTCATCAGGGACAACGTAAACCCACAGGCCCTGGATGGGAGCTTCGGGCGTCCATGCCAGGTGGCGGCACTCTGCAGACACAAGTGCACCATGAGCGCCTTATCCACTATGATGGGGGATCACCGAACACCCCCTGGCCGCTCCACCATCAAGGGTAGTGAGAGCGGGGGAGCTGAAAGACCTGGACCGGGCAGTAAAAGGTGCCTCCCACGATCTTATCAGCTCCTCATGCTCTTCCGGAAAGAAAGGAACCGGGGTGGGGCTTGGCCGTGGATGGTGCCCTGAGCCCAGGAACCAATCGTCAAGCCACGAAGGTTCAGGGGAGAGTGGAGGGTTCCACTCTAGCCCGACGCTCACGGCCGCCCTGGAAAGCATGTCCATCATGGCGACCATTCCCGAAGGAGGAAACCCAGCCGAAGCCTTTGCGTCCGACTGGACGAGCCCGCTCTCCGATGCTGCGCTCGATAACTCATCGTCTTCCCGGGCTCCGAACAAGAGGTCGAACTCGCCCTGAGACGAGTCGGCGGTCTCGTCCAAGCGCCCGACCGGGGCAAGCGAGAGTGCTGGGGAATGGGAGGTCTGTGGGTGAATACCCGGCGGAGGTGGTCCCATTGATGTCCCCAAATCGCCCCCAGTGCTAACCGACACGGCCTCAAACCCGTAGGTAGAAATACCGGTGCGGGGAGCTGGTCTTACGAAAGCAAGCCACGACCGCAACGTTGCCATGGTAATGTTCTTGCAATGAGGACATGACCCATCCACGAATGATGTCTCTGCGTGGGCAGCGCCCAGACACGTAAGACAGCGATCGTGGCCGTCAGAAGCGGAGAGATAACGACCGCAATCAGGAATAACACACAAACGGAAAGGCATCTTTAAAAAGACGTTCCGTGTGTGCCGCACTTTTTGTGAATGAAAATATACTCTTTTAGAATATACTCTCTTTTTTTGCACTCTGCCGAAGCGCCCAGGGACATTCTCTGCACTCCACAGGCGCAGAGGGGGAGAAGCCACTGAAATGCGTCGTAAATCCAGCAGTTATAAGGTGCGTCTTTGGAGGGAATTTAATTCAGTGCACTGAATACAACCGCTCGGCTCCGAAGAGAAAATCTGTGTGAGTGGTTGCATACCAGCTCCTTTTATACCGTATGTCCGGGGGAGTGGCATGCAAATTCCACTCGCCAATTCCCATTGGCCTTTTTAAAAACAAAGCAGAGGTGTTTGGGGCTCCCAAGAGTGACCCCTAGTGTCACTACATCGACACAATGTCGAGTGAGTGACAGATAGGGAACACTTTTACTCTAATGCCTCATTTGAAAATCTATACATTTTATGCTTGTATTACAGACCCAACTACATTTACACACTTATTTGAATGTGATTAGCTTCTGCGGTAACACACCTCAAATAGTGTCGGACTTTGGACTCGTAGGACCCAGGGTCAAAGCCCAGCCAAATACGCAAGCTGACATGTGAGCCAGAAGTGTCATAGAAATGACACAAAAAATGTGTCGTTTCAGAAAATGTGCTTGTCATGTTGCATTTGCTTTTAGAATTCTATCAGATAGGTTTTGGTGTTGTTTTAGGGTAAGGATGTCTGTTTTATTTACCTTTCAGTTGCTTTAAGGACACTATTGGTTAGGTTTAGGTTAAAGTTTTAGGTTAGGGAGGTATGTTTTACTCATTAAAATCTCCATCTAAAATTCACCTTAAAAACCTCATCTACTTATGACACAATTTGACTCACTTTTGGCACCCTAGCTGGACATTTCTCTGGGAAATTACAGCAAAACTTGTAATGAAACATATAATTTTATTTAGCAAAATTTTTTGCTGTGGTCACGTAATTTCCATGAGATCAGGCTGGTTGTATGAGTAAGTGTATGCTTTAGTTTCTACAGAGTGGTGCCAAAAGCGAGTTTTATTTTTAGTTACATTCAAGTGGAATTAATGTTTTATTAATTTTACCCCCAAACCCCAACCCTAAACGTAGCTGTCAGTGGAGTAAAGATGTAATTTTAGAGCAAAAATGCAACCTTGCTCGCAAATCACGCTCACCATTGTTTATGTGAACGCAATTACTTGCTGGTTTTCACAAGACCAGAATCTATGTCTCAAAGGTTGCTCACATAAGGTGCTATCAGTAGCACCAGAGGGAAGCGTGTTCACACTTGAATTGATGCAAAAATGTCTTATGGGGGATGGTTCTTGACTGCAATTTGGTTGCATGCGGTTGATTTCAAGGTACATGAACTTTTGGAAGCAACATATCGATTTCCCGTGTAATCATGTTGGGACAGCAGTAAAAAAAAAAAAAAAAAAAAAAGTGAAATACAAATACTAAATTGAAACTAACTATATAATTGTGCATACCTAGAATAGCAGAACTTTTAAAAGGGAGGAGACACTTCCCATATATTTTGCTGTTGCCTGACCTATCAAACTTTGGCAAAATCCCGAACCATCCAAATTCAAGAGACATTTAGAAACCAAAATGGTCATTTTTTTCTATTCAGCCTATGTTAATCAAACTAAGAGTAAAAAAAATAAAATAAAAAAAATCATCTTTTGATTTTAAGGACATTTTTGTTTAGATTTGATAAACAATTTTTGCACTGTGTTGGGTCTCTACTTGATGTCCTTGATGTCCAATGTGAGATCTGGGTCATAAAGCAAAACCAGTTGAAACTCACTGGTCTAGACAACATTACATTTTGCATTCAAGTCAGCTATCCGATGATATGTGGACCATCCTATACTGAGAGAGATAAAAGAAGAAAAAAACAGGCCTGGTTTTGATGCTCCCTCTCTGTGGACTTATGAGATTACTGAAAGGATCAGATAACACGCCAACCCTCACTCCATCCTTATTTATTTTTTCTCATATTGCCACTCAAATGCACACAATGCATGAAACCCAGCACTGCAGGAATTCTAGCAGAGCAAACTAGAGGGTAGCTAATACATTCCAAAATGAGCCCACTCCCTCCATTAAGAAAATCTATACAGAGAATATGTTTATACTTTGGTGATGAGACCTTATAAATAATGCATGTAGTGGCTCATCTTTAAAGCTCAGACTTTCGTCATCCTTCCCCCAAAGTGCCAGACACTATCCCATATACGCACACCCACATTCACATTTCAAGCTTCTTTACCCTCAACTTCCTGTTCTTTATCATCAGCCACTGAAGGAGAGAAGATTTTATCATACAACTGATAAACACACACACATATTCACTATAATAGACTCTGATCCTAATGTACTGCTTTCTAATACAATGATATTTTGTGCTACAACTATCTGGCACATTAAAACATATCTATCTCAATGACTTCAAAGCCTTTGCGCATAACTAAAAGCTCTCATGTAGTGCCAGGCTAAATCTGAAACCAATACTCTATTTGTTTTGTGAATGTATAGAATTAAACACTTTCAGGACAAGTCTATTTTTTAGGACCTTTAAGACTTTTTGTACTCTGACATTATTTTCATGAAAATTAAGCTAATTTACTCCCCAAATTATCAGTGCTGTTATGCAAACAATCTAATTTCCATTGTTATAAAAATGTGAAATTATTATATATTATTTAAGTTGTAAAGTATGTCAATATCATGGTAGTATTTGTTGTGCTTCCTTTAAATAAATAAGAACTGTAATACAGTATCTGAATCTGATGTGAATAACTTTTTATAAAATTATAAAAACAATTATAAAAAATGTTTTAAATAAAAAATAACAACGTCTGGATGCATTTGTAATAAGAATATGGTTAATAAATGTGTATAGTTTGTCATAAATAAAATATATTGATGCATAAACTTAATTGCCCTTAAAATAGGCTTAATTTTATTTATGCTTTATGTTTTTACCCAACCAATGTTTCTAAAATGGCCTGCTTTTAAACCAAGCCAAAGCCTCACTAACCAATGTAAACTCTGAAAATGAATGTACCAAAGTCATAATCATTATGCAATCTCCTTTGCATACTGTAACAACTGATTTAGAACGATTAGCCTGTTCATAATTTCCTAGCGCCTGAAGGCTTGCTCCTTCTAAATTTGATTTTCAAATTTAGAGCCCATCGCTGGAAATAAGTCCTGTAAAATGAGCAGCCATGAACAAGGCCAGGAGGCTTGAACTGCCATTTCACACAGAGGAAAAGCCAAAAGGGAAATGTACTTTGTGAAAAATGTGTCTGCAGTGGTAAAGTGACCTCTATGAAAACCTGAGCAAATTGGATAAGAACTGACGGTTGTCAAAGCTTGTTCACTTCAAGCCATCTTGAAATAACAAGAGGTATCAGCTTCAATATTGTCAGTGGAAGCTCATCAGTTTATTGAAAATGTCTTTTTCCAGCTTGCTGTTCCTATAATTGAAAAATGTATACACAAATAACATTTTATTAAAGTGACAGTTTGACAACTGTTCAAAATTCTAAATTGATTTTGTATGATTCATTAATGCTCATTATTCCTAAGGAGCACTATGATAACTGCTATCTCTTTTAGCATTTACTTTTATAACAATTACAGTTTATGTTGCTTGCAAAAAATAGTATTTTGTCAGAACACATGAGAACTTGTAGTTGTAAATGGAGAAAGATGCTTTTGGCCTGAAGCCAAACCTCGACCCTTTGGTTATTGCAAAAACACTGCCTGGCCAAAAAAAAAAAGTTGTTTAGATAAAAATAAGCAGATACATAAGAGCCTATGATTGGATCATTATTGCAGCATTAATATGTTTCAGCCGGCAACAATTCTTTTAACCCTAACTGATGCAGTGTGTAGCTTCTCATTTCTTAAACAACCATGTTGGAAGACGTATCCTGTGGTTGTGGAAAAGATGTTACTGTGTTTCAGAAGGGGCAAATTATTGGCCGACATCAAGCAAAGAAAACAACTGAGGAGATTGCTGATATCACTGAAATTGGGCTGAGAACTGTCCAACACATAAACTAACACATTGACTTAACTAAGACTACTAAACCAGACCAATAATAAAACAGAATTGATAAGTTAACAAGACAATAAACCAATGAGAACAAGACACATGAACATGAAGGAAACAGGATATCTCAAGACTAGACAAGGAAAACACAGAACTACAAACTAAAACTCTCTAAACTCCTAGCAACCACTGGTGGCCGCTAGGGCAAAAGTCTTAGGTGTTACACTGGAGAAGACTTTACGGAGTGGTTCAACTCTCCCTTTGTCAATACATGATCTTGGCCAAAAATTAATGCAACTCTGGACAGAAATAAATGTTGCGATGTTGCATAAGGTTGTCGAAATTAATGTGCCACGATAAATGTGTGCCATAATCAAAGCTAAAGGCAGTCCAACAAAATATTAGAGTATGTGCTTTTTTTTTCTTTCTTTTTTCGGCCAGACAGTGTAAAAGAAAAAAAAAATTTGTAATCTGTCATCAAAATGTAATGCCTTGCTCCGCCTCTCAAATGACTTTTGATAAAGCACTTTTTATACCAACTTTCCATTATAACAATTAATTCCTTGATAAATTAAGTCCCACCCTAAATTTTTTTCTTATTGAATATCCTGTTTCACTCAAAAGTAACTGTAAAAAACTGATGTCTAATTAGTTTTGAAGGGCTGCTTTAAAGGAAAATATGCACATAGAGATTTAAAATCATTATGTAAATACCTTAATCCTTATAGATCACTACGAAGACTATAAATTTATTTAGAAGTTCTACCAGACCAGGGGGAAGTGTCTGTGGAACTCTTGTAATATTTGTACTGGCCCACAAATAAACCTGCGTAAAACTAATGTGGAATGTGCCTCAAAGCAGAGATAGATTCTTATTTGATTTACATCACTTTTTTCTCAACCAAAATGGAAAAAATGTGCCTTGATGCTTCTAAATAAATGGCTTTCCTTGAAATCTGAATGTTGCATATTAAACACCTTTTTCAACTTTTGAGCTTTCCGGGAAGGACAGCTCAGTTCATGCGGTAATAAAACACACAACACCAGACTGCTGACCATAACACATGAAATAAACCAAAGTCTGACTCTTAATTGTCGTGCGTTTACAAAAATACCATCTGAACAACTAAAAGACTTCATTTGTTGGCTGGCACTACATGTAGCAAAGCCACTGAGCGCCATATTGAACAGTGTGTAAAAACAAAGTAAACTTGCTTTGAACTCAAGCAAGCAACTGCTTTGCTTGAAAATCAAGTAAAATTCTAAAGCTCTGTTTAAATTTATTCTACTCTGCACAGACACGCACATTCCCACCTCAAAGCATCCTCGTGTAAGGTCCTTGGCCTTATCTCTCAACATCACAAAGACAAACCATGTTGCAAACATGTGGGGATGGAATTAAATCTTCATGAGGACACTGTATACATTCTCACTATAGCATATATACTTATTTCAGGTCTGAATTACAGGGGTCAGATCTTGAGGAATGAAATTTTCCTTGATCTTGTTATATAAAGAGTTCATTGTACTATGAAAAATTGTTTGAAGAATAAATCGAATTGCAGCACTGCGTTTTGTGTATGAAGCAGAATCTAGCAAAGCCTATTTTACAGAGAAAGAAGGCGTGTTTGCACTGAAAAGAATGACAATGACTTAAATTTAATAGAGCGCAACACTATTTAATCGCATTAAGCACCTGGATTGCAGGTGGTTAGTGAATATGATGCAGGTTTTTATTTGAAATACCATGTAAATTCCCATTCATTTGAGAACTTAAAACTTGGCTTGTTCTGAAATACTCTGGTTTCTAATTTACATATGGCATCCCAACCAACCCGACACCACAACGTTGGCTTATCTAATGGCATGAGTTTGGAATGGAGCTGTCTGTTTGTCCAACCAATGGAAAACGTTTTCGGTAAACCTATTTGAAAATGCTTATTAATTTAGCAATTACATTTGATGACACTAATGCCACTAAAATTACACACCATTAAAGGCACAGTAGCAAAAAATATACTGTTTCATTCTAAAGGTCAGCGAGAGGGTGGGAAAGGCATGAAAAACCTAATTATGACCTCTGGGGAAAAAAATTAAATGATAAAAATGAAATTATGGCCCTTTTAGTAAAGATCCCTTAGACAAAGCAGCTGAAAATGTATCTCAGATTTTATGAATCCAAAATAGGCATGAAAAATTCCTGTAAATATGCATCTGAGAACATGAGAGATGCAATAGGTGTGTGCTGGGCTCTTAGAGAGAAGCCAAAACACCAGCAGCCATTCCTGGATGTCATAAATCAACTCCCCCCTCCCCTCTTTTTCTGCTCAGCCTGTGAAATTCACTACAACGTGACTTCCCTCCCACAGTTTTTATGAAACAGCTCGTGGCCTGAGCTGCCTTTACAGTCCTCCACCCAGAGGCTGAGAAACTGAAAGAGGTAGAAACTGTATGTTGTAAATGTATGTGCAGATCTTATGTCACAACGTTATGTTACAATTACTGTCTGCTGCAGCCTGTTTTATGGCCTTCCTTCTAACCTTACGCTCAGTTTATATGGTGTATGAGGATCAACATGTGATGTTCTCTGGACAATAAGATGTCTTGGTGGTGCTGTAGATCGAAAAGCAAACATACATTACAGGCCAAAACCGTGAGGAACGTGGATTCACCCGAGATATCTTGTCCATACACCAATGCCACAACTCACAGAAACCTTTTTTTTTTTTTCTCTCTTAAATGCATACATATCTGTATTATATATACACAGCTGTTGGTTGAGGACATGATTAGGCATTGAGATCTGACACATGGAGACAGTTACAGGTTGATACAGGCTAATAATTCATTTCTATAGGCAACAGGATGAGCCTGCAGGATACTGTCTCTTATAATCAGAAGGTCTGGCCCAATCTCATAATCCCACATGAACGATTGCACCTGGCAAAAATGGCTGTGGTGCATTTTGTGTAAGCATTTTGCTTTGAAGATTATCTAAATCATTTTAAAGCATTTCAGTTTTTGATCTGAGAGCAAATACGGGTATGGACTTTAGTTTGATAAAAGTCCTACTTAGTATAACCTTGAAAAAAAAAGGTTGGGACAGATACCACAACTACAATAAACTGGCCTTGCGGTCTTCTTACAATACTCTGACCACAATCTTAGATAGGAATTCGTAAGAAGGTCACAAGAAACAAACTTATTGAAACGTCAAAGTCTTGGTCTAACATCTTTCTTCAGACATTCGTAAGAAGGTCGTAAGAGTCAGCATCGTATTGCGACAGCAACGATTTAGTCTTGAAATCTTCTGACGAATGCCTGACGAAGTTCCTTGTCAGGAATTGGATTGCAAGATAGAAGGAGACAACAACGTACTGAGGCAGCAACGGTTTAGTTTACCAACATCCTCAAGCATTTGTTAAAAGTCGTAAGAAAAAGCAATGTATTGAGATAGCACCTTTTTGATCTTTCAAGCATCGTTATGCATTTGTAAGAAATTTGAAAGAGCCAGCAACAAATTGCGACAGCACAGTTTTGGTCTTGCAATCTTCTGATGAATTCCTGACAAAGTTCATAGTCAGGCATTCGATTGCAAGTTTGAATGAGACAACAACATATTGATACAGCAACGGTTTAGTCTTACGAACATCCTCTAGCATTTGAAAAAAGGTTGTAAGAAATAGCAACGTATTGAGACAACAACCTTTTGATCTTTCAACAATCATGTTGCATTTGTAAGAAGGTTGTAAGGGCCAGCAACGCATTGAAACAGCAATGTTCTGGCCTTACAACTTTCTTCAGGCATTCATAAGAAGGTCACAAGAAATAGAAAAGTATTGAAACAGCAACGTTTTAGTCTTGCAATGTGTTGTGCCTTAATAATTTCTTGTGTTATTTGCAACGTGGAGCATACTTTGCAACAGTGGCGGGCCGTGCATTTAAAGTCTAGGCCTTCAGTGTGATTCATGCCATTAAGAAAACACAGTTTCACAATGAATAAGACACCCTATGCCTTTGGGCATCATACATTATTTCGCAGCTAACTAGTAATACCAATTGACATTTTAAAAACTGTTTTGTGAAATTAACGTCTCCTGAACAGACATTCAAAAATCATAATTTTTCATATGAATCTATCAAGGACGTCTATAATACCTGGAAAAATCTATCTAATAATATTTGTGATTTAAATGTTGCTATAAATTTCATTTTGTCAGGGTACACAGTTATGCTGCGTTCCATTCAAGTTGGATGAGGGATATTCCTACTTGATATCGCCGACCATAAATGCATTCCATTACCCAATATTCGGAAGATGATGTTTAAGGAAAAAAACTGCAACGTTCCCGTTAGCTTAGCAGGGGTTTGATTCTCATTAGAGATGTCTCCTAGCAACCCAACTGATAAACAATGCTGCAGTGCTAGCATTTGTGCTTCAGGGGCCGGTTGCACCAGCTATACGTACATTACAACTTAGCCTAGTTGTTGTTTAAATGGGCACTAATTCACAATTTACGCACTACTAAATATTTGAGCATTGCACCATTAAATGTAGGTAGAGCGTAAACCTACGTATAAACTAAATATTTATGGAAGCCTCCAACCAGGAGTAACGGATGGAATAAAAAATCTGACTCACTTAATGACATCAATGAGCTCATGTTTTGCTTGACAGGCTTCAGTCCTTTCGACATATATGATAATGTTGAATAACAAGCGTTTAAATTTACGGGAGAAAACATGTAAAAAACGTACTTCTTCAGCATGATTCAACCGATCTAATGCTGCACTTTCCTGTGTACGCCGCCCGGTGTCAAGTTTCAACATACGAAATAGATATTAAAATGAATAAATGTCTATTTTCCCAGCCTGTTGTATTAGATACAGTTATTAAATATTATTATTACATTTACATATTTAAATATACCATTAATGAAATCTTGTTTTATTCCGTATCATATTTCAGTGGACATATAATTTATTACACCTGACAATTACGTGAGCAAACAAGGTTTGATCATCAACTGTAACAAGATCAAACTGAAATTCATGTTTGTTTAACACTTCTGTGCACAAATTTGAAGGATGTTTATTGGATAAATACAGTTAAACGTCATATTATGTGACTACGCATTACTTTATGGAGAGCTTACGACCTACTAGTTAAGTCTTGCTTTAAGAACAGGTGATGCAACCAAATAAAGCACTGACTTAGTTAAAAACTAACTAGTAGTTACTAAGCCCTTAGTTTTAACTTTATTTAACTTAAGTGAGACCTTACACACAGCTGGTGCAACCCTACCCAGGTGTATGATTATAATTTACCATGTTTTATACACCTGTTTCTGCAGGCATTTGTTAAACAAGATTTAATATCATGTAATGTGGAAACGAACTCATTCAGCGATATTACTTAATAAAGTGAATGTTTATCACTTACTTTGTACATCTCCCTGAGTGTGGACATGTTTGTGTGACATCATGCCCCTTCATCTCGGCGAAATCGGAGTTGCGAAATTCTGCACGAGCCTACAAGTTGTAATTCTGACTTAAAGATGCATTCCATTGCATTTTTCCTAGTAGGAAGTTGTAAAATCCGACTTTCCGAGTTGAATGGAACGCAGCTCTACTTTTCAAAACTTGATCCGACACTGAATGCTCCAGCAGCCTAATTTACACTTAGAAAACTCCTGATGTTACTATAACAATGCAAAAAGCAGTTACCAATTTACTTGAAGTGAAAATCAGCCCTCCTTTCCTGTTTAATAAATTTAGCAATCACACGGTCATGCAGAACATCTTGTGTTTTTAAATCCATAAGGATCTCTTTCTCAGTGGCAATAACAGCAGTGACAGCCAACTCGTCAGCAAGATCTCGTGCTCTTCGCTTTCAAATTACGTACATCACTTAAAGCATGATTGCGTCACTCAAGGCCAGCTAGAAGGCCTCGACTGGGGCATATCCTAAAGATCACACCCACCAAGAACAAATAAATCAATCTGATTGGCTGATTAATCTGACAATCTGACTTTAGTTGCTCATTAATTTGCACTGTTGAGGGATTCTGTGGAAATTCTGAAGGCCTGAAGGGGTGGAGCTCAGACTCACGCGCTGCTTCGGGCATGTGATTTGTGAAACAGCTGTCACGCTTCGCTTGTAAGCATCAAGGAATAAATTCTGACTGGATAAACTTTTCGTTTTTCTCTATTTGTTTATAGATTAATTAAGAGTGGAAAGCAATTAAAAATATATAGGAAAAAAGGTGATTGAGAATGAAAGGATGAAAAATATTTATTTAATTGGCATGTTAGGCCAGCAGAGAAGGCTTTGCTGGCCCTGAGAATTCGCCACTGCTTTGCGAGCCCCTTAGAGATTGTGTTTGCCAACAGGAGACAAAACAGATCAGATGGTTTACAACTTAAACCACATCAACAAAAATCAGTGTAGCTTCAGGCTGACCACACACATTGGAGCCCTTTAGAGCACCAACCAGCTGCCCCTTGTTGTTTTTTTTATCTCTTTGTTTTGAGAAAATAGAAGATCTAGACTCTGGTGATAGTAGCATGACAAACAATTTTTTTTGTTTTGGAAAGTCTCCTACAATTCCCTATTGGCTGAGTGTTTACACGTGAGTACGCACACAAATAGTGGTTAATGTTTTCAGCCTTTCTAAATATACATGCTGGACCCATAACATTATCAAAAGGCTTGAGAAACATTAACTGGATAGCTTAACCACATGGAGTGGATTGGCATCCTCAACAAATGAAATACCTGATAGTAGATTTAAGCAATCACAGCACATCAATCGTGTTTTGAGGCTAATTTAACCTCTCGAACTACAAAATAATAAAAAAATTCAAAAACAATTTACGGTTTATAAACTTGTAAGACTCAAAAGGTCTTGTAAAACGTTGATTAAATAGAAGTTATCTAATCATCTCCAAACATACTATAAGATAAAAAAAAATTTAACAATAGCGAAGATTACATCATTAAAGGCATGACTTATTCCCAAACAGTTTTTCCCCCAGAGATATTTATGGTGTTTATTCATGTAACTTGACAAATGAAAACATAGACCAAGAGTGTAAAAGACAAATAGAGAAAAGAGAGAGAGGGAGAAAGAGACAATCATCTTAATATTATTCAACCACACCAACTCAAATGTCAAAAGAAAGCCTTCAATCTATTGCGGTGAACATCCTGTGGAGATCATTGGCCTTAAAACAAGGAACATTCTTTTAAGGCTCAATTCATATCATTTCTGTTTTTCGCTCTAAATATATCTTCAGTAATATTGTGGAGTATTTGGAGACAGAGTGTGTTATTCTTCATATAGCCTTGATAATGCCCTTGGGTGTCGAGCAAATTGTATTTGCATGCTTAGCTGGATTGCATACACTTGAAGAAGGTCAAATAGCAGGACTGGCTCTACAGAGGGGTCAGAGTGGGCCTGGCCCACCCTATCATGTTTCATCAAGCCCATGCAGTGAGACATTCCAATGGAGAGTGCAGGAAGTGAGCAGTGCTCCTGTGATGGTGAACAGAGCTCTGCGCCACAATCACCTCTCTCCCTTATATTAATGTGAGTAGAGAGTTGCCAACGCGGTTATTTAATGATAATAGACAGTAGCGGAGACCAGGGGCGCTGTAACTGGGGAAAGGTTTGGTCGATTCTAAGGGCTCTGGACAGACAGGGGGCCCAGCAGAACCCCTGAATGTCCAGACTGTGGGATTCCCCTTAAGACATTCAATGGTTTTACCCAATTGTACATCGCAGTGCGAATCGCATGCATCCTCACTCTGGATGCATCATAAACCAGGCTTGACTGGATTGTGGATCTATATTGCAAAAAAATAATTTCAAGACAAGTATTTTTGTCTTGTTTTCCAGTAAAAATGTCTAAACATTATTAAAATGTGGTTTATTTACTAGACAAGCAAACTGGCATAAGATTTTAAGTTTTGTTCTGAGAGAAATCTAATCAAATTTAGTGAGATTTATGCTTAAAACAAGAAAAAACTGTTTTCCAATGGGGTAAGAAAAATAAACTTAATTCAAAGGGAAAACAAGTTTATTTTGCTTTCCCCATCGGCAGATTTTTTTCTTGTTTTAAGTCTAAAGTTTGAAATTTAAACTTAAAACAAGACTTTATTGCCAAATGCTCTGCATAAATGATTTTAGGTATGCTGGAGCAGACCCAGTGACTGTTCTGTATGCCAGCATCAGAGCCTTGAATTTGATACGTGCATCAACCAGCAGCCAGTGGAGAGAGACAAGGAGTGGTGTAACATGCACTCTCTTTGGTTCACTAAAAACCAGATGTGCTGCTGCGTGCTGGATCATTTGCAGGGGTCTAATTGCACATGCAGGTAGTCCTGCAATGAGAGCGTTACAGTAGTCCAGTCTAGTTATGACAAGTGACTGGACAATCAGTTGTGTGGCATGTTCAGAGAGGAAGGGTCTTATCTTCCTGATATTGTAGAGTGTAAATCTACATGATCTTGTGGTCTTTGAGATGTGGTCTGTGAAATTTAGTCTGTTGTCAGTGGTTACCCCTAGATTTCTGACCTTTTGGAAGGCATTATTGTAGTTGCACCCAGCTGCACAATGATGTTGTGTTCAACAGCAGGGTTGGCTGGAAAAACAAGGAGTTCAGTCTTGGCTGGGTTGAGTTGCAGGTGGTGTTCCTTCATCCAGGCTGAGATGTCTGCCAGGCAGGCTGAAATTAGATCAGTCACTGTGGTGTCGTTGGGCTGGAAAGACAAGTAGAGTTGTGTGACATCAGCGTAGCAGTGGTAAGAGAAACCATGTGCCTGAATGATGGGTCCCAGTGATGTTGTGTATATAGAGAAGAGAAGTGGCCCAAGCACAGATCCCTGAGGTACCCCAGTAAGTAGCTGATGTGGCTTGGATACCTCACCACTCCAGGCTGCCTTGAAGGACCTACCTGAGAGATAGGAATTAAACCAGTCAAGCACAGTTCCTGTGATGCCCAGCGAGGAGAGGGTAGAGAGTAAGATCTGATGGTTGACTGTGTCAAAGGCTGCAGAATGGTCCAGCATAATCAGGACGGATGATCTCGATTCAGCTTTTGCCTGTCTCAGCGACTCAGTGACAGACAGCAGGGCAGTCTCAGTGGAATGTCCACTTTTGAAGCCTGACTGATTGCCATCCAGCAGCTTGTTCTGTGAGAGATTTGACTGAAAACTGCCCTTTCAAGTGTTTTTGCCATGAATCGGTTGGGAGAGACTGGTCTGTAATGTTCTATTTGTGTGGGGTTAAGTGCAGGTTTCTTCAGCAGAGGGGTTACTCGAGCCTGCTTATATGTAGCAGGAAAAGTGTCTTTAAGAAGAGACTTGTTAATTAGGTGTGTGAGTGCAGGTAGGATGGACGGAGAAATGGCCTGGAGAAGGTGAGAAGGAATGGGGTCAAGGGAACAGGTGGTGGGGTGGTTGGAGAGCAGGAGTTTAGAGACCTCAGTGTCAGTCAGAGGAGAGAACATAGAGACAGAAGAGTTGCATACAGGGGACAGGTGTTTGACAGGGTGTGGTGCTGAGAATGTATTGCTGATGGTTGTAACCTTATTAGTTAAAAATGTGGCGAAGACATCTGCTGTCAGTGATGTGTCAGGTGGTGGAGGGGGAGGGCAGAGAAGTGTGTTGAATGTTCTAAACAAGCTGCGAGTGTCTGTGGTGCTGTTGACCTTGTTCTGGTAATAGGAGGTTTTTGCAGATTTAACGTTATCTGAAAAAGTTGCAAGCAGAGACTGATATTTCCCTAGATCTGCTGGATTTTTAGATTTCCACTATCTCCTCTCAGCTGCCCTGAGGTCAGTCTGATGTTCATGAAGGATATCAGACAGCCAGGGGCTGGGTGGTGTAGTACGTGCTGGCCTAGAGAAGATAGGACAGATGTTGTCTAGACAGGTTGTTAAAGTAGAGCTTAGTGTGTCTGTGGCAGTGTTTACATCAAGCATGGAAAATATATTTAGTGTGGGAAGAGAGGTAGAGACAGCAGTGGAAAGGCGTGAGGGTGAAAGAGAACGGGGGTTATGGCGAAAGGAAACCAAAGGTGGAGTCTGTTTTAATGTTAATGGAAGAGTCATGTTGAACTGAACAAAGTAGTGATCAGAGACATGTAGAGGAGTAACAAAATATTTAAGTTGGAACAGTTACGTGTAAAAATGAGGTCCAGCTGGTTGCCTGATCTGTGAGTTACTATGGTGTGTAGTCTTTCCAAGTCAAATGAGGCCAGAAGAGTATTCAGTTCAGTGGCCTGGGGCTTGTCTTGGTGTATGTTGAAATCACCAAGAACCACAAGTGACCTACCATCCTCCGGAAAGGAGGACAGCAGGACATCCAACTCCTCAAGAAAGTTTGTCAGCTGACCTGGAGGGCAATAGATGACAACAACATGTATTTTTGTGGGTTGCATTGTACTAATAGCATGGAATTCAAAATTAGTATTGTTACATAGTGAAGAGTGTGGTGAAAAAGTCAAATTGTTATGAATGAGCAAACCTGTTCTACCACCCCTATCGGTGTGTCGAGGGGTGTGAGAGAAGGAGAAGTTGTTGGAGAGAGCAGCAGGTGTTGCTGTATCCTCTGGACAGATCCATGTTTCTGTCAGTTCCAGGATGCTGAGGGTGGACTGTGTGGCAAAGGCTGGAATGAAGTCAGCTTTGTTCACAGCTGACTGGCAGTTTCACAGTCCCACTGAGAAAGAGAACGAAGCAGGTTCTGAAGTGCAAAGTGGCCGTAGGTTGTGTAGGTTGCATCTTTCTTGGTCTACCTGACCTTGGCTTGGTATCAAGAGATCCCCGTATTTTCCACTTCTTAATAAGTGATTGAACAGTACTGATTGGCATTTTCAAGGCTTTGGATATCTTTTTATATCCTTTTCCATCTTTATAAAGTTCCATTACCTTGTTACGCAGGTCTTTTGACAGTTCTTTTCTGCTCCCCATGACTCAGTATCTAGCCTGCTCAGTGCATCCATGTGAGAACTAACAAACTCATTGACTATTTATACACAGACACTAACTGCAATTTAAAAAGCCCCAGGTGTGGGAAATTAACCTTTAATTGCCATTTAAACCTGTGTGTATCACCTTGTGTGTCTGTAACAAGGCCAAACATTCAAGGGTATGTAAACTTTTGATCAGGGCCATTTGGGTGATTTCTGTTATCATTATGATTTAAAAAGTAGCCAAACAACTATGTGATAATGAATGGCTTCATATGATTACTATCCTTAAATAAAAGACAGGTTTTTTTTTGCATGATCAGTCATATTTTCAAAATCAATGCCAAAATTTCACAATTTCTGCCAGGGTATGCAAACTTTTGAGCAGTATATATATTGACCCACATATGTAGGGTTACTCTCTTTCAATATATAAAATGACAAATGTCAAAACAATTAGTTTACATGATCAAAGATAAATATAGCCACATCAGCTCATATTATAATATATATTTTAGCGCAACTGGTCTGCTTTATTGACCAATCAGCATCCGGGACTAAAACTATCAATTTTATATAAAAAAATCAAGATAATAATGAATTAATGAATGCCAAACAATGTGCCTAACAATCTCCTTTTGCTGTAACTATTTTCAAAGTATGGCATGGCATCTTCTACCTTATTGCTTAAATTTAGTCATCCAGGGACGCTGTAAACCTGTAATGAGCCAAATATTCTTTTTGCGTAACTAGAAAGATTTCCAATACCCACAATGTGAATAACCAAATCAACTCTGAGTAGTTCCAGAGCTAACCTTAGATTATGCAACCAAAACAAGCTGTGGTTTTAATAAATGTTTTATTATCAAAACGTAGGATTTGGTTGGAATTGATTGGATTGGGCCATTGCCCTGCATGTTAAATACTTGATTATTCTTTGTACTGACCAAAGAGTCATCACATGGAGTCAAACAAACTAACAAACAAACAAACAAACTCATGACAGTGAAGGAACAAAAAAAGAGTAATGTTGATTCGTAAAGGAATCATTTACAGGTGTAAATTTACTGCTAAAACAAAAGATTCAAAAGTTGGAAGACTGAATATAAACATGGAACACTGCAATGACTTTGGAATGAAAACTTTGGAGATGATGACATTCCAAAAAATCCTATCTTTAAAGGTGATGTGGATGTTTTCAATGTAAAAATACTTCCTCCTATCCCAGATTAATATGCAGATAAAATTATAAGTAAGCCATTTGTAGATTAATATCTTTGGAATCTGTAAACACTGTGGTTCGGTGACGCTATCAAAACATTGCTTGTTTGTTTGAACATCCCCACCAACCCAAAATTGCCGTGAGTTTGGACTATTTGTTTGTTTGACCAATGGTAGATGGGGGCAGTATTCAGTAAACCTCTTTAAAAAACAGTCATTATTTTAAGTCCGTTTGGTGCAGAAATTGCACACTTCAACTATAAGGATCACCACTCCTTAAAGTGTTTTAAGCATGGAAACACTAGAAATGATAAAATAAGGAATTACTGTACAAAAGAAACCCCACAAGTGTAATATAATTAAAAAGTTAAATAAAAATAAGTAAAACATTTAAAAGAAGAATAGATCAAATGTTGTGAATCCACATTTTTTAATTTTTAGGTCTGTGTAAACTCTTTCCTCAGGTTCTTAGGAGAAGATCAAGAACTTCTGCAGAGTTCTCCTGATCTGCGTCTTCTCCTCAGGTTTGCTGTCTGGAATCATATCCGCACTGTGTAGTGCGCTCAGGTGCACATCTGGCCGTTTCTCCCTGATCTTATCAAGCCCTGCCTGGGTCACGTTGCGGCAGAAGTCCACCCTCACCTCTGTGAGATTGCAACCATGGTCCACCACTGCCTGTAGGATGGAGTCCGTCACTCGTGCGCAGTTCTCTAGACTGAGGCTGCGTAGACCCCTGCAGGTCTGTAGCAGGTTAATGACATCGTGGTCCGTGATGTGGCCGCATCCAGACAGAGTGAGGGTAAGTAAATTTGGACACCTGAAGTTAAAAGAAGCACAATTTTTAGATGCTTATAAACAAGAATAATTAATGAGAGGTGCAACATGCACTACATATTTGTTTCAGCCTGATCTTATGAAAATAACGTGACTGTAGCAACATTTTTCCCTTACAAGTATTGCGGGAGTTCCGAGATGATGCATTTCTACTGTGTGGCGCTAAAACCGAGTTAAATTTTCTCCCAAACAGATGAGGTTTTTAAGGTTAATGATCTATCTATCTATCTGTCTGTCTGTCTGTCGAAAGTATATCTCTATCTATCTATCTATCTATCTACAGTATCTGTCTGTCTGTCTGTCTATTTATCTGTCTTGCACAATTAATCAAAATAATATAGAAAATCGCGATATGACTTTGTGCGATTATTAAACTGCAAAGGCCTGCGATTTAAGTAAATACATAAATAGTCTGCATGCGCTGCTCGCTTCAAAGTTTATGTGCACCGCTCTGTCCAGTCTTTATTGTGTTAGTGCATTATTACAGAGTTTTCAGTGTGGTTCTGTGCTCCACCACTCTATCTTGTGCTCAGAGTAACAGATGTGCTCCGAGTTTGGTTCCATTTGATTATGTGCACTAAGCTCGTTATATTTAAAGCACTCCAGATTCAGTTTAATTTCAATTTTTCTTATTTCCAAATATGTTTGGCCACTGCAAGCTAATATAAAAATAAAATACCCCATGGTATTTGTGGAAAGAGGATGAGAAAATGTTAAAATGAGTAGCACATAATACAGATGTTGTGAACTCTGCTACCACCAGAAACTCTTAAAGTGTTTCTGCATTTCCCACTAAAATAAAAGCTTGATTATTTTATAAAATAAAAGATGGATAAATTACTATTGTATAATAATAATAATTAATATTATATTACAATAATATAATATTAAAAGTGACTGGGTTCCAAAAAAATCCTATCACAGAGTGGAAATAAACAGGTACACAGTGGACAGGCACAATGTGAATATGAAGAAAATAGGTTTTTTCCTCTGTGTTTCACTGTTTTATTTATTTGTTTGCTTATTTTTGTCTGTAGTGAAAAATGTCTGAGTTTGGTTGATTTTAAGAGAGCATGGGCAAAACATTATCTAATTTTGGTCAAAAGGGATCACTTAGCTACTACACTTAAACAATTATTTTAGGATTTACGCATTTCAATTTCATAGCAAAGTTCTTTCTAGTTGAATTGCGTAATCTTTAACAAAATACATTTTAAAAACAAAATATTTTAAATTTTATAAATTACATTTTGTTAAATTACATAAATCAATTTACAGCGTATTCAGAAAGTATTCAGACCCCTTCATTTTTTTACATTTTGTTATGTTGTTGGCCTTATGCTAAAATGCTTTAAATTATTTTATTTTATTTTTTCACATCAATCTACACTCCATACCTCATAATGACAAAGCAAAAACCAGATTTTTGATAACTTTGCAAATTTATTAAAAAGAAAAAAACTGAAATATCACATTGACATAAGTATTCAGACCCTTTGCTATGACACTTGAAATTTTGCTCAGGTGCATACCATTTCTCTTGATCATCTTTTAGATGTTTTTGCACTTAGATTGGAGTCCATCTGTGGCAAATTCAGTTGATTGGACATGATTTGGAAAGGCAAACACCTGTCTATATAAGGTCTCACAGCTGAAAATGCATATCAGAGCAAAAACCAAGCCATGAGGTCAAAGGAACTGTCTGAAGAGCACAGAGGCACAGATCTGGGGAAGGCTACAAAATTTTGGCTGCATTGAAGGTTCCCAAGAGCACAGTGGCCACCATAATTCTTAAATGGAAGAACTTTGGAACAACCAGGAATCTTCCTAGAGCTGACCGCCAGGTCAAACTGAGCAATCGGGGGAGAAGGGCCTTGGTAAGAGAAGTGACCAAGAACCTGATGGTCACTCTGGTTGAGCTCCAGAGATCATGTGAGGATATGGGAGAAACTTGCAGAAGGACAACCATCACTGAAACACTCCACCTATCTGGGCTTTATGGAAGAGTGGCCAGACGGAAGCCTCTCCTCAGTGCTAGACACATATAAAAAAAAGCACCTAAAGGACTCTCAGACCATGAGAAACAAGATTCTCTGGTCTGATGAAATAAAGATTGAACTGTTTGGCCTCAATTCCAAGCGTCATGTCTGGAGGAAACCAGGCACTGCACATCACCTGTGCAATACCATCCCAACAGTGAAGCATGATGGTGGTAGCATCATGCAGTTGGGGTGTTTTTCAGCGGCAGGGACTGGGGGACTGGTCAGGGTTGAAGGAAAGCTGAACACAGCAAAATACAGAGATAATGAAAACCTGGTCCAGATTGCTCGGGACCTCAGTCTGGGTCGAAGGTTCACCTTCCAGCAGGACAATGACACTAAGCACACAGCCAAGACAACACAAGAGTGACTTAGGGACAACTCTGTGAATGTCCATGAATGGCTCAGCCAGAGCCTGGACTTGAACCTAATCGAACATCTCTGGAGATATCTGAAAATGGCTGTGGTCCCCATCAGAGGTGGGTAGTAACACGCTACATTTACTCTGTTACATTTACTTGAGTAACTTTTTAGGGAAAAAAAAATACTTTTAGAGTAGGTTTAAAAGTGGGTACTTTTTACTCTCACTCAAGTACATTTCTAATGATTTTTTTTTTACTTTTACTTCTTTACAATGGGTGGCGTTACTGTCGTTACATTACTGGGTTTAATTTTAATTAATGTGTAATTTATTGTGACTGTCGCTCAATCACTGCAGCAGCATCAAACTCTTCAAAGTGAAACACTTTCTTCGCTCTGCACAGTGAAAAAAGAATAGTTTCGTCATGCAATGCCTTCATTTAACACCAACACAAGCTGATATTTCAAGATTAAAATCACAGCTTCAACTTAAGGCAGCACTCTGAGGTAAATTTTGGCTCTAATCCTAACGCGAGCTTTTCTGTGTAATGAGATGGTCATTTTCAGGTTGATAATGTAATTGGGCTCTTATGACATCAGTTTTTAAGTGTACATTTTTAAATCAGTGCAGCAATATATCAGTGCGCTTTGTCCCGCATCCCTCATGGAATAAGCAGTATTTTTGCATTTACTCCGCGCCCTCACGGGGGTACTGGAAACTATCGCAGCTACTTCAGGCGGATTAACTGTATAAATCCATGTAAACATCCAAGATAAGTGTAAATCACTGCCATTCGCATGGTCGACAACTGGAGTGCAAACAGACAGCATTTCTGCGCGTGCACAGTGAGGTGCACGGGGCGCACGCATGTGAGATATGTGGGCACGAGGCAATCGTTTGGCGAAGAGAGTGGCTGTCTCCGCAATCGTTCACTCATTCACTATTTCCTATATAGTAAATGGCAGTTAGTGCTCTATGTCTCAGCAGTAAGTGAACGAAATGAGTGAATTCGGACGTGAGTGTCGGAGCTCTGGGGCTGTCGCAGAAACTTCACATATGAAATTTTAAAATACTTGGGCCTTACTTATTCTTATTAAATAATATATTAATACAATAAATCTTCATTCTGTTTGTCATTTTTAATATATACTGTGTGTTAATATAAAGAGTAAGCACATTTGATCAAATAAAGAGTACATTTTAAAATGTAACTATGTTTCGCCTCTCTATATGTTATTATGTTATTTTAATCAAGTAACGTCTCGTACGTCTTTCCCGTGGTGGATTGTGTGGGCAATTAACCATTGTTGAGTGTGCATCAAATGTACACTTGAAATTAGAGTGCATTGTGGGTAAGAATGAGTGAACAAAAGTAGGGAACGAGTGGCTCACTCAGAATTCAGACACTCCTACAAAATAGCGGACACTTGAAATAGTGCACTATATAGTGGATGGGGGTGGTTTCAGACACAGCAAATGTTCCGTGACCGGAGTTGGTGCCCTACGTAGGCTGTGTACTCTGCATTTAGAGAGTGGCGGTACTGCTGTACAGAACTAATGATCTAAATTCTTATGACACTGAAAACTGTTAACTACACTGAAATAAGAATCCACACAGGTGAAAGAAGGCATTTATAAAGCATGATCTTGCTTTGGTTTATATTTCAGCATTATATATAATGTCTTTGTGGGACATTTTCATGTTTTCACTGTAATATTTACTAGAAATGTTTCCAAACCTCTCCTCTTATTGACAAATTCATCCAGATCTGACAAGAGTCCTTAAAGGTATAGTTCACCCAAAAATTTAAATTCTCATTATTTACTCACTGTCTTGCCACCCCAGATGTGTATGACTTTCTTTCATCTGCTGAACTCAAATGAAGATTTTTAGAAGAATTTCTCAGCTTTGTAGGTCCATACAATGCAAGTGAATGGGTGGAAACATTTTAAAGCTAAACAAACAAACAAAAGTCAGCAAACGTAATCCATAAGACTCTAGTGGTTAAATCAGTATCTTCAGAAGCGATGTGATAGGTGTGGATGAGAAACAGAGAAACAGATCACTTTCACATTCTTCTTCTTGTGTTTTTGGTGATTCATATTCTCTGCATATTGCCCCCTGCTGTCTAGCAAAAAAATGACAAATATTGATCTGTTTCTCACCCACACCTATCATATCACTTCTGAATACATGGATTTAACCACTGGAGTCGTATGGATTACTTTTATGCTGCCTTTATGTGCTTTTTGGAGCATCAAAATGTTGGCCTACAGAGCTAAAATATTCTTCTAAAAATCTTAATTTGTGTTCTGCAGAAGAAAGGAAGTCATACACATCTGAATATGTCAATGTGATATCTCAGTTTTTTCTTTTTAATTAATTTGAAAAGTTGTCAAAAAACTGTTTTTTGCTTTGTCATTATGGGGAATGGAGTGTAGATTTATGTGAATTTTTTAAAAAAAAAACATTTTAGCATAAGGCTGCAACATAACAAAATGTGGAAAAACAATGAATCAGTCTGAATACTTTCTGAATGCACTCTTAAGTGAAATTTGTTATGATATTGAAATGCATAAATCTTAAAAAATAGGCTAAAATATCTTTTTAGTAGTTTTTTATTATATCACAGTTCAAATCGCAATATTTTCACTTTAAGTTGTCCGTCATGTGGTTATCATTCAGAGCTCATCTTCATAATATTGTGTTTTGTGGTTGTCACCATTATTGAGGTTTGTGCGATGATGTTGCTGTGTATCTACATGAATGATCTAGTAAACACTGTTGTGATTAGACACTGAGAAATAGGACATGAATTGCATGTGTTATCATTGCAAAACAGCCACCAGAGATGAATTTGTTTACGATTTGTGTAAAACACAGTTGTTTGTGCTGTTCACTGCATTATGAATGTTTTTTATTACTCAAAGGATGCTTCAAGTGACAGACACTGTATAATAAACATGTCTGATCCAAGCCAATGCTGTCAGTAGACAGAAAATTACATGTATTAGAAAAATAGAATGGGGAGACCGGGGCTAGTCGTCTCACAGGGAAGTTGTCACAAGGGCTATATCTCAGTAACGATGAGGGTTTGAGTCCAATTACAAAGATGTGTGTTTTCTTTAGCAATGGTTATGTATGTTGGTTTCAAACACATAGTTTCAAAAATCCTCTTAAATTAGAATAATTTTTTGCTAATTCAATCATTCAAACTAAGATTTTAAGATATTTTTGCTATAGCTGTTGGGTGAACAAGAGAACACAATAAAACCACACTGATATACATTCAGACAAGGGTCAGCTATATAATGAAGGTAGATTTAACCAAAAGGAGGAACTGTGTTCTCAGGACAAAAGTATCATTCAAACATATCAGGTTGGGGCAAATTTTCACTTGGGTTTTTAATGTTATAAATGTATACAATTTTAAAATTACAATTATGTTGGCCAAAACAATGGTTTAATATTTTTGTACAATATTTTTTACTTTTTTGATATTTCATGATTTTTTTTGTAGGCCAGACTTTAAAGTATGTGTGCCTATACAGAAACAACATTCTTACCCCGAACAATGAACTTACCCTAAAAAAATGCACACAGGAGTAAAAAGTGTGACAACTAGCCCCAGTCTCCCCTAATGAAATAGGATACCGGTGACAACACAGGCTATTTGTGTAGTTATAATCCTAAGTGTCCCCCCCAGGCATTTGGCATATGACATTATACTAAGCATAGTATAACAAAAACATTTGCTGTATCAGCTGTTTTTGCCTATACTAACACAGCTGGTGCTCTTGCTAAACAGCAATGGCTGAAAGCTGAGCCATTTGCCATTCCCTCACCAGTGAGCTACATGAACTTTGTGTACCGACTACTGGCGAGTCGCCCTTCCGTGCCACGCAGGGTGTGCTGCAGCCTGCTGGTGGACTCGTACAGGGTCAGCACTCTCACACACGCAGCTTTGAGATGTCATTCAAGTTTACTGATTCAGATTATATAAAGACTTACATAATCTTACCACTTAACCACATGTCAGACCGGCACATTCCAGCTGCCTGTAAGTGTTATGGGTACTGTCCCAATAACCCTGGCCATAGGGCGGATCTTACATGACACGTGCCTCTGCTTTTATTATCCCAGACGGCCACTGATGACATAGAGTAGACAGTCTGATAAAGGGATCAACAGGAGAGGAAGGATGAGTGGGATTGGTTGTTTTTGATAGTTTCTGCTGGAGCTCATTTCAGCCATTGTTTTTTAGTGGGAGGAGTTTTTGTGTAAGTAAACACGGTTGATATATGTGTCGCATCATCCCGGTTACATAAGCATGCCCTCCTCTCATAGCTCCACCCTCCCCTCGTGCAGATGTTTTGTCTGGTAAAAAAAAAAAAAACAGTCCGTTTTTTTATGCAGACTTATACAAGCTATTTTTTATTTTATTTTTTTAGTAATGAAATGCTAACAAAGATTTCAGTAAGTCTTATTTTACTTGGCTTCTGAGAATGAGGCTGGGTGTGGGGACGCAAACCCAACTAATATTTTAGGGTAAAATCACAAAGGTTTCTCTGCGTGGGTGTGGCTTCTGTAAACATCCCACACATGGCTGAATGTACAAATGCCAACCTACCGTTACTTAATTTTAAAGTAACTGCTAGTAATTTGCCAGCAATTCAATTCAATGCCTTTCCTTTTAACTCATAGATTTGTCAATTTGATGAATAGTCTTTCTATGGGTATTTGACATGAAATACTTTTAGGAAGTTTACATGGCCTGCGGTGTGACATGCTTTACTCAATCTAGAACTATTTTAAACTATTTTAATTTTATAATTATTAGGCATGCAGATTATTTGACGTTGTATTAGGATTGGGCATAATTGCTAAAAAATGTATACCTGGATAGTTTTCAGCCTATTGACGACATTCAATATACCAGCCACTTTATTAGGAACACCTACTTATTCATGCGATTATCTAATCAACCAATTGTGTGGCAGGAGTGTAATGCTTAAAATCATGCTGATTGGAGTCAAGACCTTCAGTTAATGTTCACATCAACCATCAGAATGGGGAAAAAATGTGATCTCAGTGATTTCGACTAGGCATAATTATTGGTGCCAGATGGGCTGGTTTCAGTATTTGTATAACTGCTGATCTCCTGAGATTTTCACGCACAACAGCCTCTAGAGTTTACTGGTGCCAAAAACATCTAGTGAGCAGCAGTTCTGTGGATGAATAAGCCTTGTTGATGAGAGAGGTCAACGGAGAATGACCAGATTGGTTCGAGCTGACAGAAAGGCTACAGTAACTCGGATAACCACTCTGTACAATTGTAGTGAGCAGAATAGCATCTCAGAATGCACAACAAGTCGAACCTTGAGGCGGATGGGCTGCAATAACAGAAGACCACGTTGGGTTCCATTTCTGTCAGCCAAGGACAGAAAGCTGAGTCTGCAGTCTGTGTACCTCAGCAGAAATCGAGATTCATCAGACCAGGCTATGTTTTTCCAGTCTTTAACTGATCCAGTTTTGAATTAGCCTGTGCCCACTGCAGCCTCAGTTTTCTGATGATTTTTTCCCCCATTCTTATGGTTGATGTGAACATTAACTGAATGTCCTGACCCGTATTTTGCATGATTTTATGCATTGCACTGCTGCCACACGATTGGGTGATTAGATAATTGCAATATAAGTAGGTGTACAGGTGTTCCTAATAAAGTTGTCGGTACGTGTATATCTCAATATTAATATTAAATATTAAATATATTTGCTCTTAAATGGCTTATAAGAGTTTATAGTCTAATGATGCACACTTTATGTAACTTTGTGGCCAAAGAATAAGCTCTTTAAATTCATCACGATATATTTACATATTGCCTAATATCATCAGCAAAATCATCATGATTACATCATTTGACATATCGCCCAGTCCTACTTCAGATTAATTGAGATCAAATGGATTTTTTTGTACTTTTAAAAATGTCCATTTAAAATTACTAGTAAAGTAGTGAAGGCGAAAAGGTGATTAAAATGGTGAAAAACTGGTTACCAGTAACAAGATTAAAGATGTACACTTTCCCTTATACATTAGACCTAATATCTTGATGTTGATCAAATAAGTCCATGAACACACTACACATAGACGATTTCAAATGACTAATGTCACACTGGGCACATTGTCAAGGGTGTGTCTAGGACTGAAGCACTAGGTCTAAAGATTTATTTTCCCTGAAGCAGCTCTAATGACCACTCTATGCCAAGAACGTCAACAGAAAAAGTCTGGCACAGCAGATAACTGTGGTCGGATGTAGTTAGGCTCTTTATTTTTTCTTTCCTTTTTTTTTAATAGTCTATTTTGAGATGGAAATATTCAGTATGGACAATATCTGTAACAAACACATAGGTCATTTGTTTCTTTGTTATGAAGCCAAAGGAGATGAAATGAGTGAAGTTGTTACGAGTGTGAAGTTTCAGGATATTGTGCTCATCAGCATTTCTGAACTGGTACCTCCAGAAAGAAAGTTTTATTTGAAAAGATTAAACTAGATCCCTAGAACTTAGAACTTAATGACACCATCTGAGACTCTCTTCCCCAGGCACTTAGTGTTTTATAAATTTTCCTTTTCAGCTGAAATGCATCGCCACAATGGCGTCAGTGAGTGTATTTTTATAGGCGAGTGAGCGAGACACACACGTGTACGCACAGTGCACAGTGACTGCAACGCACATGTGCATTCCACCCTCATCAACAAAGAACTGATTGTAGGCTCCACCTGCCACTGCAAATCCTGAGAGGAGCGCACGCAAGGGAGGGACTTCAACCATAGGATCCTTTCTCAAAGTTCTTTCTGCCTCTTTCCTATTTAATCTTGTATCGCTCCAATTTTCTTTTGTCAAGAAGCACTGGTCTCCACATTTGTCCTTCACTCTTACAACTAAAGGATTCTTGTAGAACCACAAAGGGCTTTATCGAAAGATGCCATTGGAGAACCTTTTTATGTTCGACAAAGAACTTATTCTCTAGTTATTTTCTACTGGTGCTTTAAAGAACCCAAAAATTAATACACTGATCTGCAGAACCTGTAATGCAACACCAAGAACTTTGTTTAAATCTCTATACCCATTTCCTCTTATGTCATTTCAATTTTCTGTGGTCTAGAAATCTTGATCTCCAAAGGTGTCATTTACTCATAGAAATTAAGGTTTCTATAAGAACCAAAAAGGGTTTAATTGCCTGATACAGTAGGAGAACTTTCTTTAGTTCCAGAAATTTTTTTTTTCAGGAAACCATCTGTGTACTGTTGCTTAAATGAATGCAAAAACAAAAAGCTGATCTGAAGAACCTTTAAAGTAATATCAAGAACTGTTTTAACCTCCAAACCCTCTTGAGAGCCCTCAAGAACCATTTTTTACTGTACAGATTTCACGAGTTATCTATATGGCAACTTGGTGTCATAGAATCACCTTACTATACCTAAAACTTTACAAAATGATTTTTCTGTGGCTTGTTGTACGTATCTCAGTACTTTCCTGGTGAAATAAACACTAGAGGCACTAAAACAACAATGACTTTTATTCCCTTTCACACAAATCATGAGCAAAGTGGCAGATTATCAGTTCACAAACACTTTTCACTCTGTTCCTCACACAATGCTATCTTATGACATCTAAACACTTTCACAATACAGTAGCTCATGACTTGTATGGTGATACATTTTAATGTTTGTACTGCAAAACCTGCAACATTTACAAGCTTATTTGAGTGCAATCAAGATGCACAGTAGCTCAACTTATGGTGTTGCACTTGCAATGTAAAGGACATATGAGTCCAGAAGAGCATGTAAATCGAAAGTGTCACAGAAGCACCACAAAATGACATGGTTGCTTCAGTAATTGCTTTTATCTTCTCACATATGGTTGATTGACACTTATCGGTTTGGTATAGGTTTAAGGGTAGGGAGGTACAGTAGGTTTTCGTTGATTTCAAACTCGATGGAGCATAAACCTTAAAAACCCTCATCTGCCTTGGATGATTAAATTTAAGCTTTTAATGTTTTCAGCTAACAGTGTTTTCACTTTTCGGGGGATTCAACCTACAAATTGTTAACTTGTTGTCTCTACATATTAAGCTTGAGTACGAGAAGATAACATAGAAAACAATTTATACATCAGCTTTTAAGAACCTGCACCTAGATGGTTTTCTAAAGAATTAAGAATTGTAGAATAAAAGGTTCCTCATGAAAAAATGGTTCTTCAAAATAAGGCTGTCAAATTAAAAACAATGGGGAAGTCTGCAGTGCAAACAACTACACAACAGCTGTTTTTGTGGTTAAAATAGCCAAATACATTTCTCCCTGTTGTTCTCATAGGAATGAATGAGTAACTATGGTAACAGGGAAACATAGCCACCAGAGTTCAGCAAGGTGTATTGTGATTGGTGGATTAAAAGCTCAATGTGATTGGCTAAAGAGGACTTCCTAAAAAAAACTGCAAATTTGTGAATGGAAACCTGTCAGGAAAATCTAAAAAAATCCACACACAAATCCAAAGCGATCCACACACATGACAATTTGCAAATGCAGATTCAACGATTCATAATGAATGTAACAACATTCACAAATGTTTTGATGCAAATTAATTCAAGAACTTGATAAATACGTATTTGTAAAATCGTTTTGAATTGATTTAAGAGAGAAGTATTTGTGTGGGCTATTGGGGAAATATTTGTGCTCTCACTTGAGTATTTATGAATTGTGTTTTAGATTTATGAATTGTTTTTTGTAAATATATTCTTTTTTAGATTATTCTGGCTCCACACTAAGTGCTACAAAGAACCTTTTGTAAGAGTATCCTGCCAAATCAAACAGTTTTTTTCTTTCGTAAGTGAGTTTAAAGTGTAAAACAGCAGCGGGAGAAACCACAGAGCTCCATCATGTCTCTTGTTATTATTTGGCTGCCTTGGAGAAGCTGTGCAGATCTGCCCTAAACACTCCACAGGGTAATTCACTGCATGCTACTCTGCTGACCTCATGTCACTCAACTTGAAGTGGATGACATTCCCAGCTTCCACACACATAGAACGCAGGCCGCATCTATCAATGAAAACTCAAATGACGTCCTTCCTTGGAGCGAAAATGTGTTTCTAATGAAATTTTAAGGGATGTAGGTTTAAGCAGATTCACATTAGTCAGAGCTGGAGGAGTTGAATGACTAGATGAGAACGGCTCACGCTGAAGTAATTTCAAGCTTCCTCTTATTGACGTCTGTGGCTCAAAAAATATCTTGGATACACGCATGGCTTGCTCGTCCTAATGCATGCGTGTTCATCCAAGGCATATATGTTTCTGATTGTCGAATGTTCTGTCCTAATGTATTTCTTCTCAACCCACAATAGAAGCTGTGAAATTAGTTGTTTGCTGTGTCACTTCTAAGAAACGAGTGTGTGAGTGGCAGGTGTATAATCATTCTTCAGATGCTTGTGGCAAAGCATACTTGCAGGACATTTGGGTGGAGGAGTGTGTGACCAAAATCTCTCATGAAAAGGATTTTTACATGGCTCATTGTACGTATCCAGGCGAAATAAACAATAGTGGCGGTACAACAACAATTACTTTTATTCCCTTTCATACAAATCACAAGTGACGGTAGTTCATAAACACTTACTTTTCAACCTGTTCCTCACACAATACTATCTTATGACATCAGAACACTTTTACTATAGCGCATGACTTGTAAGGCTACACATTTTAGTGTTTGCATTATATAACAAACTACATTTACAAGCTTTTTCAAATATGATTAAATTGTGTGGTAGCTGAACTGATAAAGCGTTGCGTTTTCGATGAAAAGGAACAGGATGCAAATCCTGAAGAGCATGCGAGACGTAAGTGTCATAGATGCACCAAAAAGTTACGCAGTCGCTTCGGCTCACAGTTTGCTTTTTGACACCATCGGTTAGTTTAGGTTTAAGGTTTAGGGTAGGGGGGTCGTTTTTGTTGATTTAGAACTCAGAGTATTAACCTTAAAAACATCATCTGGTTAGAAGAAAATTTTACTTTCTTTAAGCGCCACTCAGTGGACATTTAACCTCGGAAATGCACGATACGTGTAATGGTCGTGAAATGTCATGTCATTTTCATGAGATCAGGTTGCATATGACTTGCTTTCTACTGTGAAACATAAATCTGTTTACATTCACGTTATACATAACTGACTGCACATAAAGCGCACACATAATCTGCCTGTCAGTCAGTCAAATTGCACGAGGGTACAGAAATGAGGAAATAAAAGTGATCTTTAAGATTCTCCTTATTTCTGTAATTTCTCTCTACCCTTTTTCCTTTTGGCCTGTTAATGAGATCAGCAAGTGGCTGTCTTGAAGTCAGCTTAATGAGCACCACTGTCATAAAATCAATCTTGTGATTTTAGGAATAGATATTGGGATTGTTCAAATGAAGATTGCGATTAAATGGAAAATAATTTTTTTATCAAGCCCTATTTACTTCTGTTATGATGGAGGGTTTTTTAGGGATGCACTCATATGAACATTTGGCCGATACTGATTTTAACAAAAACTTTTGGCCGAAACCGATATTTTGCCTCTTACCTTATTTTGTCATCAGACCACTGTTTTACTTATGAATGCTTATAATTTCCATTAAACATTGGATCTGTTGAACACATGACAACCAACATTTTAAAGAGAGCCACAGTGAAAGATACATACAAGATTAAAAAAAATGATTTAAAAAATGACTAAATATGATAACATGATGATTGCTATGAAAAAAGTATTTTCTTCTAAAACATTTTTGCACTTCTGTTTTTACAGTTTAAAACGCACTCTTTTAAGGTTTAGTAATCCCACAAAGCCATATTGCAATTTCAGTATTAATTCAATCAATCGTGCAGCATTCATGGATATCATACCGATATCTCAGAAGTCAAAGTCTACTGGTTTCAATGCATTTTGGATGGGTTCCCTCAGTCCCGCTATCACAACTGTCATGTTCGTTTATGCCATTTTTTCTGCAATATGAGAACGAGACAGAATAAAAATGGAATATTACATGTTCTTAGGAGTGCCAAGCCTTCTACATATTGTAGCTATTATTATTTCTGGATTGTGCATTTAAGTTTTTACAAAGTGTGTTACTAAATAATTAAATCAACCATCGGTTTTTCATATTGCATTTTCATCCTTATTACCAATATGCAGATTGTTTAATTTGGTCAGTTTAATTGGCCCGTAAATATCGGCAGCCGATCCATCCCTGGCTTTTTGGAGCTTGACAGCCCTTAGTCACTGCTGCTTTTATTGTATGGAAAAGAGCAGCATGAACATTCTTCAAAATGTTTATTTTTCTGTTGCATTGACGAACGAACGTCATATGGGAACAACACCAGGGTGAGTAAGTGATGACAGAATTTACATTTGTGGCTGAACTATTCCTATAATAACAAAAGTATACGTGGGATTTATTAACGTTACTTGATCTGTTATTTTGACATAAAATTCATCAGGGTAACACATTTGCCTGTTCAAGATCAAACCAGTGACACGATGTTGAAGCCTAGACAAATAGAAATACTTACATGTGGCACACGCTCTCCAGGAAGTCACTGACAATGCTCTCGTGCATGCTGCAAAGGTCCCTCTGGAATGTGGTCTTCATCCAGTTCTCAGTGTTGCACACTTTGACCCTACTGGAGTGCCAGCATATGGCCAGGTACCTCAGCGAAGGGCCCAAAACAAAGTTATCCCTCCTTAGCTCACAAGGAGACCTGAAGTGGAGAAGCGTCCACAACTGAGGGTCCAGGAAGACCTGTCTTAACTGTAAGCATGTCAGAGACAGGCTGCGGCGGCTATCCTTATCCAGGTAAGAAAAAAGATGTAACAAACACTCCCAGTCAAGTTCTGTGAGATGCATAGCAAGCCGAAAAATTAGACTTTATTAGATGGCTAAGTCTACCCAAGGCTGAGTCTGGCCTTCTAACAACCACAAAGCAACAATGAGACAGCGGCGTGTCTTGCATGGTGTGGATACGTGATTCTCCCCCACTCTGCAGGCTCTCAGAGGCCTTGCACATATAAGGTCGTAAGGAATGGGGTTATTTTGGGAGGACGACTGCAGGCAGAGTCAAAAATGGAAATGTGTGAGGCACATGGACTCTAGTGGTACATCTGTCTTCAACGCCTGGACAGAAGGTAATGCGAGGGACATTTGGAGTGCAGCACCTTCTGTTTATCACTAACAAGAGGCTTCACGCAGCACAAGTCACACATAGTTGGGGGGGGGGGGGTTTAGGGAGACACTCTCTGTAAAGGCCAAAGTATACTTTGGTTTTGTGTGTGTGCATAACGCAACTTTTGTCAGCAGCACAGTATGCGTGCACAATACTGTCCACATGCAACCCAGTTTTTCTAGACAAGTGGAAAGTCCTCGTCAGTACGTGTCGGTGCATGCGCTTGGCATTAACAGTACTAAATAGTTTCACAAAGCAGTCGTATTGCGCACACATTGAACGCATACATATGGCATCATGGTCAAAAGAGTATACTTTGGATGTTACGGCATGCGCAAATGTGTAAACATAAGTTGCCTTTCTAGCTATTTCCTTCAATATATACAGTACCAGTCAAAAGTTTGAACGCACCTTACTGGATGTATATTTCTCATGATTTATTAAGTAACTGAGTTTACATTCATTCATATAACAAGCACTAAAATGATACTGTCTCTTTAAGAATCGCGGAAAAACGTCTCACAGAAGTATTTCGGTTCAGCCCACATGAACGAGAGAGCAGTCACATGTTTTCTTTACTGCATCTGTGCTACAGTATGCGTGATTAATGTTTCTTTTTCTTTTTGATCAACAACTGACTATAAAGAACAAAAAGGATATTAAAAGCGACATTATTCAATAAAAATGTGCATGGATCTCATCTTTGATGGACAGACATTACACAGAAAAGTTTTAATTTCAAGCATTTTCCAACAAAACAAGCCGATTTTTCAGGTATTCCATTACTTTAAGCACTTTTAGTACTTCAAAGACCTTTTGATACAAAAGCATGGTTAAAAATAAGTTTAGTAGAAAAATAGTGCCTATGTATAAATTTCTTCAAAAAACTAACATTTGCAGGATTTTAAAGGTGAAATGTGTAATTTCTGTGCCACTAGCTGCACAAATCGGAATTGCAAAAATTATGAATGGTTTCAATGTTTTCAAAACACTCTGTTCGACTGTCACTGGTTAAACAAACAGGTAGTCCTGCCTTAAACCCACACCATTGGTTGATTGCTGCTTAAACAAACAGTACGTTTAGATGCACTTCAAAAGTTAGATTTCAGTTGGACTTAATCAATAATTTGTTTTTTTTTAAATATAATGTAATATTCACAAGAATTTTTGTGAAGTCGGACTAACAAACTAAGACAATGCGAACTGTAGCTCGGCTTCGTCCAGCATGTATACACGTTAATCGGACCACAATTGCGTTTTACCAGCACTTCCTCAGCTGACGTCCTTCCTTCAAATATTCGAATACACATCGGGTATACCTGGACAGACAGATGAAGACTGTAGCTCGACTACACAAAAACCCACTGTAACTCGATTATAACTGTGCATGTTAAGGAATTAAGTGTTAATTTTTTGTAGGGATGGGTGATACCACTTATTTTCTATTCAATCCCATGCCAAGTACTATCAAGGCCAATATCGCTGATATAAATACCAATACTGATAGCTCGATTAAAGGGATAGTTCACCCAAAAATGAAAATTCTCTCATCATTTACTCACCCTCATGCCATCACAGATTTTATGACTTTCTTTCTTCTTCTGAACACAAACAAAGATTTTTAGAAGAATATCTCAGCTCTGTAGGTCCATACATTGCAAGTGAATGGTGACCAGAACTTTCAAGCGCAAAAAACAAATAAAGGCGGCATAAAATTAATCCATAAGAATCCAGTGGATACATCCATGTCTTCAGAACCGATATGATAGGTGTGGGTGAGAAACAGATAAATATTTAAGTCCTTTTTTTTTACTATAAATCTTAACTTTCTTTCACATTCTTCTTTTGTTTTTGGCGATTCGCATTATTTTTGCATATCACCACCTACTAGGCATGAGGAGATTTTATAGTAAAAAAGGACTTAAATATTGATCTGATTCTCACCTACACTTATCATATCACTTCAGAAGAAAGTGGATAAAATCACTGGAGTCGTATGGATTATTTCTTTGATGCCTGTATGTGCTATTTAGACCATCAAAGTTACCGTCACCATCCACTTGCATTGTATGGAACTACAGAGCTGAGATATTCTTCTAAAAATCTTTGTTTGTGTTCAGCAGGAGAAAGAAAGTCATACACATCTGGGATGGCATGAGGGTGAGGAAGTGATGGTAGAATTTTCATTTTTGGGTGAAATGTCCCTTTAATTTATAAAATTTTTTCTCCTGAGGATAAAATGGGTCATTTTAGCCATTTAACATTATATTAAAAAGCGATCATTTTTATGTAATATTAAAGCCGAAAATTAAACACTTAAATTTATCAGACAATTGTGTTTTGTATTAACAACAACAAAACATTTTCAAACTTTTAACAGATTTTAATTTCAATAAAATTTCAAGACTGACCGCTGTCTGACTGCTTGTGTCTTTCAGCATTTCTGCATGTTAAAATCAGCAGAAGGAGAAATAGATCCAATCATAAGCAATTATTTGCTTATATTCTTACGAAATGCAATAATTTTCTTGGTAAATAAATAATAAAATCACTAGTTTATTAAAAACATTTCGCGTTGATATTTTTATGTCAGGATCGATCCCCTTGATACAATATCAGTATTGGAAGTATCGATACTTTTGGATTAGTGCACCCATCCTTAATTATTAGATTTGAATTGAATCAGTTGGACTGGAGAGTGAGGGAAAAGCAGCCCACAAGTGTGCAGCATACATGGCAACTTCTACTAATCATTCCTTTAAAAAAAGCAAAAGTCAAAGTTACAGTGAGGCACTTACAATGGAAGTGAATGGGGCCAATTTTTGGAGGGTTTAAAGGCAGAAATGTGAAGTTTACAATTTTATAAAAGCACTTACTTTAATTATTCTCTAAAAACTTTTGTATTATTTAAGCTGTAAAGTTAAATTGTTATTTTTGCAGTTGTTTTAGGGTTTGTTGTCAAGGCAAGAAAATGTTAGTAAGCCATTTTATGACACTAAAATCATGTTAACACACATATTGTGTATGCCTTGTGGCTATACTTTTGAAATGGATTGGCCCCATTCACTTCCATTGTAAGTGCCTCACTTTAACCCAGAAAAGGAGGGGCAAGTCAAAATCCATTTTTGTGGTCAACAACATTATGCCACAAATGCTGTCGATTAAGCTTTAGTTGTAATGATCCCGGAATAATCCTTTAAAATTCATCCTACGTGGCACCTCATGAAGTTGGCAGAATAAGAAGCTAAAATATATGGTAGTTTTGATTTATTTGACATTTTAGTCACTATATAACTACCATACAGCCATTTATATCATTTCCTAGTTTTGCTGCCTTTATTCTTATAATGGCAGCCTAAATATTGGTTGGACCGAATGAATTCGCTATGGGTAAAACTTGGCTAACTCTAGTGTTGGAGGAAGGCATTCGTTTTTGGCAGCATCTCAAACTGAACTGAAATTACACAGCGACCTGTGGTTGTGCATGATTTCTGCATACTGAACACAGTGAACAGCAAAAATGAGCTGAAACTAGCACAATTTCTGCCAGCTTGCTTTCTGGAATTATTGTATACAGTATCTACACTCGATATGGCACCTGATATAGGTGCGCTGGCATGGCCTTTTCCCGGGTTTAGTGTGATTACAGCCACGTGAGTCACTCTCAGTGAGTCATGACTAGCTGTGCTAACTGACGTAGTGGCACCTAATAACAGAGCAACGTGAGTTGATCGGCAGCTGTGACCTAACCTCCTGGAGAGAGAAAGACTCTTTATTTTCATCCTCCCTTAAGAGGACGGTGTAACAACTTCAGACAGACACCTGTGGGAGAGCAAGCAAACCGCAAGGAGCAGCTGTTCCTCCCCACGACACAGGAGGGCCTGTTCTTCTTGCCTGTTAGGAACGCTACCTCACTGGCACGTGACGTGTGGGGAGCCCCAGTGTTTGTTCTGCCACCAGGTGCTCGTGTGTGTGTGTGTGTGGGTGGCAGCAATTGATAGAAGGAGTAAGGAGGAAGGCAAAGAAAGAAAGATCTCACAAAGAGATTGAAGCACTCCCTCTTATTGTTTTAGAGTGCTTTATGTCATTAGAGCTATTCAACGTTTACATTTCACAGTGAGTGACATTGAAATTATGCTTTGAAGAACAAGACAGAGAACGCATGTACATGCAACAATTTCAGTGTTCCGCTTGAAAGAAAAAGTCACTCCGCCTGGAGCGATGACATGGGGCAGAACAGAAGAAATACATGCTCGCTGCACGTTGTCGTACAGAACTGTCCAATCCCTATTAGGATGTTAAAACTGAGCAAGGGCATATCTCCTTATACACACAAAATACACCCAACTAAACCACAATCATTACACAAGTGTCAGATCCTTTTTACTCCTGGCCACACACACCCAGGTTAACAATCACTGTACAATATTATATATATCCTGCAACACCTCGACAGACCTGGGACTTATGCAATGATCCTATTTGTGGACTTCAGTTCAGCCTTCAATATCATCATGCCTGATCTTCTCTCAACCAAACTGACCCAGCTCTCCGTGCCCACCCCAATCTGTCGATGGATCACCAGCTTTCTGACAGATAGGCAGCAGCTAGTGAGACTGGGGAAACTCACAGCTGGGACCTAATTATTAGCACTGGTGCTCCTCAGGGATGTGTTCTCTCTCCACTGCTCTTCTCTCTGTACACGAAGGACTGCACTGCAAAAGACCCCACTGTCAAGCTACTGAAGTTTGCAGACAACGCCATGGTCATCGGCCTCATCCATGATGAGTCTGCATACAGATTGGAGGTTGATCAGCTGGCTGTCTGGTGCAGTCACAACAACCTTGAGCTGAACACACTCAAAACAGTGAAGATGATAATGGTATCCTGAACAGTACTGTGGCAGCAGTGGAGTCATTCAGGTTCCTGGGCTCTACCATCTCTCAGGACCTGAAGTGGGACACCCACATAGACTCCATTGTGAAGAAGGCTCAGCAGAGGTTGTACTTCCTTCGCCAGCTGCCACAGGAGCTGCTGACACAGTTCTACTCGGCCGTCATTGAGTCTGTCCTGTGTACATCTATAACTGTCGGGTTTGGTTCAGCCACTAAATCAGACAGAAGAAAACTACAACGGACAGTCAGGACTGCTAAGAGGATTATTGGTGCCCCCCTGCCCACCCTCCAAGACCTATACGTCTCCAGAGTGAGGAAATGTGCAGGTAGAATCATTCTGGACCCCACACACCCTGCCCAATCCCTCTTTGAACTGCTGCCTTCTAGCCGGCGCTACAGAGCACTGAGCACCAGGACATCCAGGCACAAGAACAGTTTTTACTCTCAGGCCATTTTCCTCATGAACAATTAAACTGCCTCAGGACTCCCCCATAGTGCAATAATGTAAATACATATCTCATGTACACAGGTTTGGGAAGTAACAGAATACATGTAATGGGATTACGTATTTAAAATACAAAATATAAGTAACTGTATTCCACTACATTTACAATTGAAATCATTGGTATTTAGAATACAGTTACATTCAAAAAGTATTTTGATTACTGAAGAGATTACTTTGCATTTTATTGTCATTTGTTTCATTTAATATTTAGTCCTTTTAAGATGGAAAACATTTATACATATAAATTGTCAGCTTTACGCCAAGCTAAAATGCTATTTCTAACCGTTTTACATGCATGTTACCAGACACGATCATATTTTTTTATCAAAAAAAATTCACATTGGATCATAATTTTTTTTTTCTAGTAAGACCTTTGATATTAGGGCAAAAATCTTATTCGTGATAATTGTTTTATTATTTTCCTGTAAAAATATCTAAAAATCTTTAAAACAAGATCATTTAGATTTATCTTGTTTTAGAAACAACACTGCATAAGATATTTAGGTTTTTCAGAGAATGTATTTTTAACATGTATTTTGTCTTACTGTACTGGCAGAGTTTTTATAGTCAAAACAAGTGAAAAAATCTACCAGTGCTAAAGTACCATTTTACAGTGTGTATTCTGTAATCTGTAGTGGAATACTTTTCAAAAGTAACCCTCCCAACCCAGCATGTACATATGTAAATTCACATATTTAATTCAATAACTGTACATACCCCTAACTTGCACATACATTACCACTTGCATATGTACATACGCCATTCTATGTCCTATTATTTGTATGTCTATTTATACTCTTACCTTGTTTTATATTCTGTGTCTCACTGTAATGTTCTGTGTGCACTTGTTTCTCCTATCACCAAAAAAAATAAATAAAAACAAATCTTGTGTATGTGAGAACACTTGGTAATAAAGCACATTCTGATTCTGACAATATACCAAATAAAAGGTAGGCTTATTAAACACTATATCCTCTATAAAACCCTTTTTTTTTTTTTTTTTTTAAAGGATATCGTTGATTTTTTCTTTATATATGGGTGTTTCTTATACTTCGGGCACTTTTTGCACTGGGATTTCTATAAAGTAAAATCTCTTAAAAACTAGTTTATCTAATCTGTCTGCTACCATTGTCCAACAGTGTATGTACATGCATCATAGGAGATTTATGTCATTTTTGTTATTTTTTCTCAAATTCTGTATTGTGTTTAGTAGAGTTCTGTGGTGGAAATGACGCTGATGGAAATGACATTTTTTAAATGTTTTTAAATAAATTGGACACCTCCTTTGTCATGCTAAGGCTAATTTCACAGCTGACACTTTACCCTAAATACACGCAATTGAAATATATTTTCAAATTTTTTGCGTCATTTGGTAAAACTGAAAATGACACCCAATCAAAGTATTCTTTGAGTACAAGAGTACAAGTTATTGTACTCTTTACTTTGAATTTTCAGTTTTCTTCAAAAATCACTTGTGACCGCACAACTGTGGGACAGTTGTTATTTTTAAAAATGTATAAAAATAATTTCCCCACAAAATATAGACATGGTTTATGCTGATTTAGCTCTTTATTTAGATCATCAAAGTTTTAAATATGTAATATAATTTGTATTTCTATTAGTGCTGTCAGTCGATTAAAATTTTTAGCGCAATTACATCATTTTTTTTAATCGCAGATTTTGAAAGTGCTAAAATTTGACACTATATATACTTCTTGTCCTGTCAAAATGCATTTATTTTCATCTTAGGAAACACTATATAACAATATAATGCTTAATTTAACATTTTCCAAACAAAGCCTTCCACAGTAAAAAGATAGAAATGCACTAAAATAGCACCAATTCAAGTAACATTAAACGATTCCCAAAGCCTAAGTGTGAGTTTGACTAATTGAAAGAACTAGCCCCCGTATAGGTTGGATTTTCATTGCAATGGGCATTAAATCTCCTAAACTTTCATCCACAATATTAATCAGCCGGTAGACTGTGGCTATCCACTTTGCTACAGCAATCATAAAGCCATGATTAACGACAGTGTCAAGTTCCGCTTTGAACTTCACATGAAAAGCGCTTGCAGACAAAAACATCTCATTCTTTTGTGATTGTTAAGACTTAATGTGCTTCTGTGGTAATTAAATTGTACCTTCCTTAGGCTAAATAATACTTGATTTCTATCACAAGTCCCATCTAGGCTTGTTTTGTACAACAGATAGCATTAAGATCTCTATCCCCACCATGTAATGACTACTGGCAGACACATCACAAAGGTTCAGCCCTTCCAACCAGTGTTTATACTGTTAAGTTATGCTTTATTAACGGTAAATACGTTAATTGCGATTAAGAAAAAATAATGCTTTTAACTTTATAAATTAATTGCATTCAGAATAAATTTGTTTAATATTGAAAGTCTGGGTCTGGGATTAGACTAAAACAATCAAATCTATACATACTGTATAAGGCATTTGAGAAGTACCAAAAATAAATGATGAAGGCCTGGTAAAAAGTTTCCAATTTGGTTTTAACAAGATCCGTGTATAATTTATTTATTTATTTATTTAATCTGTTTTGATGAAAATCAACCCCAGGGACATTTAAGTGCCTGAATTTGAAGAAACACCAATATATTAATACAATTACATTTTTAGATTGTGAATTACATGGTAGGAAGTTTTCGTTTTTGAGAATATAATGATGCTTTGTAATGAAGTTTATCCAAATTCTGGCAATACAATTTATTATCTTAACAATTAGCATGAGAGGGCCTCACATAAAAAATGTCAGAATAATTAACTATTGTTTTTTTCATGACAAAAACAAACTGTGAATATTAGTAGGAATGTTCCCTTATTTGATGATCTGAAGAGAAACAAATTTTGCCTCTGACATGAACTTCATATCATAGACAAATGATTTTGGATCAACATAAAAAAACAAACAGCTAACCTCTGCACAATCTGCATCCCTTTAATTCTAAAAGGACAGAAACTGTACATTTCAAACATTTTCAAGCATAAAGGACACAAAACACATGAGATAGTGGACCCTCTCTTCAAAAGTAATGTTCACATTAGTGAGGTGACAGCTGTATTTGAATCAACTACCGCTTTGTGGTACAAATGACACTTTTATTATCACGTAACATCATCTATTTCAAGTTTTGGCTTGGAAATACCCCCATCAACAATGTAGTAATAGTTCACCCAAAATAAATTCTGTCATCATTTACTCATCCTTATGTTGCTCCAAATGAGGGTGAGTAAATCATGACCCAATTGTCATTTTTGGGTGAACTATCCCTTTAATTCAAATACATTTTCCTGGAACAACCAGAAGAACATTGTTGTGAGTGGGAGGCCATCGTGTCTGACACAGAAACACACTTAGTGAGAAAAATATCTGATTTTCAGCTGTAAAGCATTTTGTTTCAAGAGTCAATCTGAGTCATCCATTTTTGCTATGAATAAGTATTACCTTTGTAATCATTTCTCATTTCAGTCACTAACAAACCTTACACTGGTGACATATGAAAACAAAAAACTGAGGCAATCTATTAAACGGCAATGTGTCAGATTAAAACATAAGCAGCAGTTCGGTTTGTATTGAGGTTTTGTGATGCGGAAATGATACCTGGATAACATAAAACAGACTATACACATAAGAAGGTCCAGTAACTGATCGGTTGTACTGAGCTGGAGGAAGTACAGTTAGTCTTATTAAAGCTTGGGGTGACTCTCTGAGACTTGCTTGTCTTGATCGATATGCTCTGTGTAGAACAGGATATAGGCCTTGGCCTTAAGCACAGCCTCCTCGCTGACCAGAGTGACCGTGCTGTCGTTAAAGTGGTACCATCGACCCTCGTGACGTCCGTATGCTGTGTAATGACCAGAGCCGATGCTGTGGGAGAGGACGGAGATGTAATTCCATGTAATACAGGATTCATATTCTGTTAGACTGTGATTACATGAATTTAAATAACAGGGAAGATCACCAGAGCTCCTGATATACCATCTCCCCCTAGTGGCTAACAGAGGAACTAAACTATCAGGTCACAAAGAAATGATTCATATGCACGAGTTCTTTCCAAGTGAAACATTTCATTTTCAATTTTTTTATTTTACTTACCCAGATCCATGATGTACCACAACAGCAGCAAGATCATACAGACATCTTTCAGGCAAGCTGTTTTCAGGCTGAATATACAATCATTTTACAGTATTATTAAAGAAATATATTGACTATAAATGTGGGAACAAACCTATAATATGTGAAAATCTAACACCGTGTCCTAACCAGGCGCTACACAACAAATTTCCAGCGACAAGTGAATTGTTTGCCCACATTGAAGCCGAAAATTCTGTGCACATAATAACAGCCAATCAGAACATATTTGATTTTTTTATAGAGCGCAACAGTGCATGCCCAGTTTTTCAGCTGTCTTGGTTTCCGGAAGTGTTTTTTATTCATTTTTTCCATAAGGATTTCAAAAAATCCTTCATAAAAGAGTTGTAAGCCATGAACCTAACCAACCAGCTCCGAGGTGAAACATTACAAACTTTGATTTGAAGTTAAAAAGTATTTGAAAATCAGACAAAGACAAATATAGAAAACTGTGTTCTTAACATCTTTCATGAAGAAATGAACTACAATCACATGAGACATTGCAAATGACATAGTAAAATTAAAAACAATGGAAAAAATAAAACTATTGTTTTAAAGTTGTTGATCATAAGTGTAAAAACAATGTATTTTAATTATGTTGCAAAATATTCAGATGTGTACAAATAGATAAATTATAGGGAGACCAAATCGACTTGCAAATGGACGGTCGCTGCAGAGCTCTTTTGGTGCACTTTGTTGGCTGCGATTCTCTGATTGGTGGATCTCTCTTCGGGATTATGGGTAATGTAGTTCTTCACCAAGAATTCCATTTTTAAACGCAATTTTTTTTTAATGATGTTGAAATAAAGCAGACTGATGGGTTTAGCGAAGCATATAGCATCGATTAACAACCTCAGAGCTCACAGTAGGTCTGTCTTTAAAGACTTACAAGTTATCGCAACAAAAATTAGACGCCAAGCGACCGACAAAATATATTGTTGATTATCATGGTCACAGCCAGTTTGGACAAAAACCTAAAGTTATGATTTCAATGGTGTTACACCTGGTTAGGACACAGTGTAAACGTCTGAGACAGTTCTTTCCGGTTACAAGTAACATTCATAATTCATAATAAATGGTTTGCTCACCTCTAACAAGTAACTTTTCATGTCAAGGCCGCGCATGGGAAACTCTACATATGTATCAATTTTATTTCTCAGAAACGCTGTCCAGTGGAACCTCTTCAGATGCAAACACAGCACCTACATGGTGGAAATTACACATAAGGCAGTTGTTGCAAACTATAAGAAACGCATTTCATTTCAAGATCATATATTTCTGCACTTCTGTCACCTTGGGCATTTTCTGGACCCAAAACTTCTTGGTGGACAGTTGTCGCTTTTTGCACTTGTGACACATATAGAGTTCCGTCTCGTCGAGTTCCTCTAGGTCTGTGAAACTACGAAGGCAATCTGAACAAAGTACACGCTCAGTGTCAGAAAAGAACAATTGGAGCTGAACTGATACCATTTCATAGTTTCTGATTACAGCCCTTACCACTCAAAGTGCACGTTGGCCCTGGTTGCTGGTCTTTTGTGGTCTTGATTCTGAATTGGCTGGGAATGTCCAATGAAAGATCTGCAGGAGAGCAGGATTTAGTGTAACCATGGCGACAAAGGCTGACAAAGCTTTTAGAGTCACATTAATGTTCTGTGCTGATGTCTCACCTAGGAATGGGTCAAATTTTCTCGACTCGGTCCCACATATCAAGCAGTTCACCTCATTCTGAAGGACACCACCAAACAAAGATGTAACAATAGTGGAGGTCCCATTTCTAAAAGAAGAAAGAAATGGTATTGATGCAAAGTTGTTTTATATTATATGACACTTTTGTGTCTTTTTTGGAGCTTTAAAAGTGAGGCCAGTCATTGTATTGAAAGACAGCTGGTGATATTCATTAAAACATTTCCTTTTGTGTTCTGCATAAGAGAAAGTCATACAGGTTTGAGGGTGAGCAAATGATGACAGCATTTTCATCTTTGAAACCATGCATTTGAGAGGTAGATAAGCCCACTAGAGTACAGTTCTCGTTCTTCAGTATCTGAACTTTGTAAAGGCATGTCTAGTCTGTTTATTCACAGCAGTATTAACCTGCCATTTTGTTCAGCACAATCCACTGAGCACGCCACAACAGAGCACTTCCTTTTCACTAACCCTAGCAAATCCACTCAGCCCCCGACCAGGGGCTTCCTCACTTGGTGTGTGCTGTCTGCGGCTATAAATACAAATGCAACACGGTGGCTATGCTGCTAGCAGCGGGGAAGTGTGGGACCAGTCGTCTCAAGAGTGCGAAAAGAGACTTCCATCTGTGCGGTGTAAAGAGTTATCTTTCTAACTGCTGCCCACATAATCGCTCAACTAGCAGGGGAGATATGGAATAAGGGGCAGCCTGCTACGATAGACCTACCTCGATTTAGAAATTTGCCCCTAGCCATCTGTGTACTGTTTCATTGACAATATTAGGAGAAAATGTGTTTAATTAAGGATAGCAAGATGTTCTGCAAGCATCACTATTACTAATGCTCATATTAAGGGTTAAGGATATGATAAAAGAGTAGAAATGATAAGTATTTTTTTACAGTGTTGTCTCGTACATGTAGCATTTGCTCTCTGAGGGCTGTTTGGGTCGGTCAGCAGGCAAGGCAGGACTGGGTGACCCATTATTGCTTCCCTGCAGCTCTCGGTGCAGATGATCCAGCAGGTAACGGAGAAATTCATGAGCATCCTGCTGCTGGTAACCCCTGCAATGAACATCCGATTTAAAGCTTAAGAGTCATTTATCAGGACTGGAATATATTTAGCTTTAAAAATCTACATCTAATACATTTTAATGCACACAGACAAATGCCTTTTCTTCATGCATGTTTAAATGATCACTATTGTACACCAAATAGAGAGGAAAATGGATCGAAAAGACAAATGTCTCAAGAGCTCAAATGATGAAAAACATTTTATTGAATTTCAGTTATGTGGTATATCATTAGAAAAGCTCAGAATGATGAATCTAAGAAAAAAATTGTGCAGTGCATGATTTTATGATACCTGAAACTTGGCATTATTTTCCAGATGACATAAAAGAGTGCGTCTGGACTGAAGGCTGTCTGACTCCCTTGCCAAAGTGAACAGAGAGTTTTCCTGAACTCCTCAACCAGAGACCTGCACAATAGAGTAGAGAAATACAAGCATTTTAATTGATATTACAGGCAACAAGAATCTCAGAGATATTCTAGTGCTTATTTCATACATGACTAAAATATACAAATCTAAATATGTCTTTAAATGAAATGTAATTTTTTTTAAATATATAAAAAATATGCAAAGAAAAAATAATTAATGGATTTTAATTAAATTAATAAATTAAATACTAAAAAAATAACATTGACAAAATACAATTAATAAAAATATAGTTTTAGGTGCAAAATAATTTAAATGTAATTTTAAAATCGAAATTCTAATTAAATTCTAATAACATGAATTAAGCATGAATATGCATTCACAACCCATTTTACTTCTGTAATGGGACATATTCAATGGGAAAAAATTAAGGACAGGACTTGATTTTATCTATTTGGAAATTATTGCATCGTGAAAAGTGGGGGTTCCAGACCTAAATGGAAGCATGCTAAAACAATTCCTAAATTACTTTTTGACTACTGGTTAACATTAACCAATATTGGTTAACCAATAGCCAGTTTGGCCTAAGTGAGATCAGTGGAAAAAGTTGTTTCAGAGGCGGAGCAAGTTATTACATTTTGATGAAAGATTATGAAGACAAACTTTTTCTTTTTTTTTTTTTGCCGTAACATGCACTGATCCTGTATTAAGAAAGTAAACTGGGTAAATTTTGATTTCACGTTAACTTTAAAAAGTGAACAAGACATTTTTGTCAAGGTAAAATACAGGTAGTAAGTCTGTAGTGAATAAATCATTTAAATATTCCAAAGAAATAATAATGAGAGTTTGTGGGAAGTAATACTGTATTTGAGCATGTTTTTGAGTATTTTCTGTATTTGAGCGCAAACTTACCTGATTATTTCATATCTCGTAAACACTGTTATCTTGCATTGACAGATTTTGTTTTGAATAAGCTGATTTTTATTGTTCTTAGCATATTGATGTGGATGTAAACGCACTCGTTATTTTATTAGACTTTAGCATGTGATTGTGAGCACATTAATAGATACTGTAAGTAAAAGCTCTTGCCATGTAGCAATATTTCTTTTTCTCTACTATTTCTTTCAGAAAAAGGACCCCCCTCCCCCCTCGTCATCCAGTGGAGAGGACCTTACACACTGCTGTCCCCTTGGCTTCTGGTATGGTACATTCTCCTTCCCGCCGTTTTCCCACTTCGTAAGGCTACAGAGGGCAGTTCCTTGAAATAACAGCTGAACACCTGGATGTTACTGGAGGGAAGCAGGGAAGGGAAACAAAAAACAGATTTGAACCAAACAGAGATGTCTCTAACATAACTGGCAATGTTGATCCTAAATCCTTCTTGAGTTATGACCTTCTGGTGTATCTTTCCAAAACGCAAATTAAACAAACATCAACAATATGTTAAAATATTGTGAATACTTTGCCAAGTCTTCCTTTTCCATGGATTAGAACCAGCAAAAGTGTGCAAATGGAAAAGGTAGATTTAGTGTCCTGATCCAAGCCATAAAACAAAGTCAAGTCCAGACAGTTGCATGAAAGCACTGCTATAAAACAAACCTGTGACAGAGTGAAAACAATGCTTTCATAAAAATTAAGGGTTTCTTAAAGGAATATTTCACCTAAAATAAAATAAAAAATCTGTCATTATTTACTTAACCTTATTTACTTGCAAACCCATGACTTTCTATCTTCCATGGAACACAAAAGGGGAAATCTTAAAGAATGTACTAGTTGATCTTTTCCATGTAATTACAATATTGGGGACTAGAGCTTTCAAGCATCAAAAAGGACATAAAAGTGATATTAAAGTGTTATAACTTTACCCAACTGCACACTACTTGTGCGCTATATTACAAGTCTTCTGAAACATATGATAGCTTTGTGTGAGGAACAAACATTTTAATTGTTATTCACTAATAATCATGAAAGTAGCAGTATCCATTTCTTGATTCTTTTGAGTCAAATCGTTTCAATGTATCAGTTGATTCTGTTAAAAAAAAACAAAAAAAAAAACAGTCTGAATCATTAATTTTTTAATTGGACTGATCAGATCTCCGTTGACACAATGATCTGGTTTCAGCCGTTCTGCAGTGGAAATTTTTATCTTAAATTTCAATCTTTTTCTCACACAAAGCTATCGTATGACTTCAGAAAACTTGGAATATAGTCCAAAGGTCATATGGACTATTTTTTATCAAACTTTGATGGTGATTTTGTATCCTTTTTTAAGCTTCAGCTCCAGTGCCCAGTCACTGTTGTTGCATGAAGAAGAACGACCAACTACAATCTTCAAAATTTTGAAAAAATAAGAAAGTCCTAAAGCTTTGGAACTTGGACATGAGTAAATGACAACAGAATTTTCATTTTAATGTGAAATATTCCTTTAAGCAGTCATTAAAACAACAACATGGATGTTTTTTCAACTAATACTAATAAGAAAATATGACACATTGAATGTCCATTAGGTGAGATTACTGCCAAACAGCTGCCTTAACAATACAGTATGTCATACAAAAACTCCATAACCTAAAGCACATAAGTGAAATGAATGTTTCCTCTGAATAGTTCTGTGGCTGAGCGATGGATATAATATTTGGCCTGAGCTACTGGCTGCGGTGTAACCGTCAGCCCGGCCAGTGTAAGGTTGGCGGTGGTTAGCAGGCAGACGGCCTAATCCATCCTCTGGCTGCCCACCAACCACCATTCCAGCCAGCTCACTGGCCACAGAGGCACCGCTATACTTCGGCATGTCCCAGAGGCTCCAAAAGAGAGCAGGGAGGCAATCCAACCTCAGGCAGCCAGGCCACCCACATCCTGCCAGGCTATGCATGCCGGCTGCCCTTGGCTGGGGTCAAGAGGGTTGCTTTTACCTCAGGGACTGGAGGATGGCATTCATGAAGCAGGTGTTGCCCAAGTTGCGCAGGCCCGTGGCACAAAGAGCAGGAGAGCCATCCTGCATGGGATCATTTAGAAAGAATAATATGAAACCATGACACATTTGACAAATCATGCATAAACAATTTTAGTTAAAAAAGTGAGCTCATTGCAAAACATTCATTATAATTTAACTTGATGAGTAATGTTTCTGTATCTATCCCACAGCAACATTGGCTCAACCAATGGCATGAGTTTGGGGGCGGGACTATCTGTTTGTTTGACCAATGGCAGATAGGGAAAGAGTTTTGGAAACAGTATTTTTGTAAATCTGTTTGGTGCCACTAGTCTGACAGAAATTGCACACTGCAGCTTTAAACGTGGTTAGATAAGTAGATATTTGCATCACATTACATCAAGTTTTAGCACACTGGGCCATTTTATACACATTTCTGTTATCCAATGATTAAACATTGACTACCACAGATCAATATGTTAACACACACTCATAACGATAGTTACTTACATTGTCCTTCTTCAGCTTGTTGTCAGGAGATGAACTGTCGGAAAGCTTTCTTTTCCGTTGTCTGTCAGTATGGGAAATAGAGCTGAATAAAGTGGTAGAATTACTCGTTTTAAATAATAATATCAAAGGTTTATGTACTGTATTTATTAATTCATTTACTAAACAAGACAAATTTGTTTCAAGAGGCTTAACATTTCTGAATCTCCTTGACCTTTTCCTACTGATACAGTAAATGGTCTGCCTCCTTTAGCAAAAAGATACAAATTAAAAATGTTGTGTATGATTGAAGGCACAAAAGTATATTTACATTGGTTTGTGCCTTCAATCATACACAACATTTTTAATTTGTATCTTTTTGCTAAAGGAGGCAGACCATTTACTGTATCAGTAACTCAAATAATGTTAATCACTCAGTACGTTTACATGCACTTTAAAAGTTAGATTTCAGTCCGACTAAAAACAATATTTTGTCTTTTTTAAATGTCATGTAAATGTTTTAGTCCAACTGAAACTGTAACAGTGCGATTTTGCGAAGATGTAGTAACAGACGTAGATAATGGGTTTGTAGGTGACTTTGTCCAGTGTGTAACACGTTAATCGGACCTCAGTTGGCCTCGCCGTTGCGCTCATTCGCCGAAAGACAGAGATGATACGTGACATGTATTACCGGCACTTCTTTAGCTGATGTCTTTCCTTCAAATATTCAATTGCGCATTGTGTATACTTGGACAGTGAAAACGCTGTAGATTGACTACGCAAAAACTCACTGAGGCTCAGTTATAACTGCGCATATAAACATACTGACTGTAGACAGACTGAAATTTGACTGATCTTGATTCATTTTGTTGTTTTTTTTCATAAAATTGGTCCCAATCCACAAACATTTATATTAGAATTTTGAAAGAGATGTGCTCACCATTCTCTCTGAGGTTGTCGGGTGTGCAAATCTACTGTATATATTGTATTGCCTTTTAAAATTTTAACATGACAGTAACTTACTTTTCCAAACTCTGAAGATGCTCTCTGACCCTCTGCACATGTCCCAGTTTTGTGTCATTCACTACAGTTTCGTCACATCTGTAACTGCAGGTAAACAGCAAGAAGGTCAACAGGAATGATAAAAAATAAAAAAATTAAAAAAACGTAGACTTTCAGTTTTTGCCCATAAAAACTGAGGGTAAAAATGTTTTAACATCTTGACATTATTTTTATTCATAAAGGATCAATTGACTGTTTTTCTTTATTTTATCATTTAATTTTTTTTCACGAATGAAACAAGGGTTGTGACATCAGTGACGATAACACCAGTGACAAATTCTCTTAAAAGATACGTTTTCTAAGATGGCGTTAATAGCATCACAAATCTCACCACTGATCAGACTAAAATAAATAAATCATTCCATTAAATAAATAAAAAATTCCCAATAATAATCTTTTACATGAACTTTAAACAATGTAACACCAATGATATATTTAAATGAACCATGTGAAAAAAATTCACATTTGCACATTTGAGCAGCCTCTTCTTCCTCTAATGTTCTTTTACAAAACCTTTTATATTTTCAAAATACACGTTTTTTAACACTGATAACACAAATAACATTAAATCAAAGGGCAAGCATTCTTTTTAAATTATTAAAATTATTAATTACTTATTTAGTTTGGCTTTTTTGCACACATTTATTAGGCCTTGCACTAATGCTTGACCTGAGAAAACAAAATGAGTAAAAAATAAAACACGTGAATAACTGTAAATGTCATAGAAGTGGTGTACCAGATGAATTTTAAATTTTAAAACAATACAAAGTCAAACCATTTCATATTATTTCAAGGGGTCATGACATGAGGAATCAAATTGTCCTTGATCTTTTGACATAAGTTGTCATTGTACTATAAAAATACAGTTAAACTTACATACTGTAAGTTTCAGAACTCAAAACTTCCTCCTTAATCCACCTTTTTCCAACATCCCGTGATGCTTTGTGAGAAATGTGGGCGTTATTTCCGTTATCAAGTAAATAGTAAATTATTTCGTTGTGGTGTTGTGATTTTGAAGAGAGTGTGTATGATTTCATGAGGACATACATCAATCACTATATCAGTGTGTTACTGAATGATAATAAACTGCAAAACAGTCAAAGACAAAGAAAGCGCGAACAAAACCGGCGCGCTGTTTCTCCCAGATGCAGCTGAGATTTAATCTTAGAACAAACGCAACATTTCGAGCAAAATTATCGGTTGTTTTAGTGGAGTATCTGTGTTAGTTCAGCTTCAGATGTGTGTGCTTATACTTGTCACCCTGCATGTTCAAATCAGACAGACACACTGAGGAAGAGCCGTGAAGTTCTTGGGTATGTAATCACTTTTTCAAGTTGTCTGATGGGATGGTTATTTCCTTTTAAATCTGCATGCAAGTTTAAACATTTGTTCGGTGGGTGATTGTCTGGTGAGAGGTGGTGCTTCGCTGCTGTCAGGATGCCGTTTTAAACCTCAAATGTGATGTGGTATTAAAAAGGTATAAAGGCATTACTCGAAAAAGGATTCCCCATTGTGTTTAATTCAGTTACACTGTTTCCTGTTGTTTTGAAGGCGTCCTGGTCCGTTTTTGCACTCATCTGTGCTACATTTAATTGTTGGTCTTGTAAACATGGACTAGATTGACGACTTTAATCGTTTCAATGAGTTTCCGGCGATGTGTGCCGCGTTTTAAGAGCGGTACAAGAGCAACTTTTAAAAACGCATCTCATTCAGCCTCCGCCACTGTCTGGGAGAAACACATGCCGTTCTGTGTGTGTATACAAACATGGAAGATGTGAGATGTCGCTCCGGTGAAGACCAGCGTCTCTACTTTGGCTTGTTGAAGCTGGTTGAAGCACCCAACATCACCATGGACTGTATAACATTTGCATATTCTGAAAATTTCAGCGTGGATTATATGTTTTTGGCTCATATCAGAGTGGATTGCTTGTGAACTAGTTACAATATGATTCAAGCTTTGCAAAGGAACTGAAACCGAGTACACAGTTTAATTCACGAATGTTTCAAATGTCATGACTGTTTGATAGCTTCTGTGCTTGAGTGAACATTTTGATACATTCAGAAATATGTTGGGTATACAGTGTTAACCCTGACATGTAGTTTAATCAATTATAATGTAATGTTTGTTCATTTTCTTTCGACTGAGTTTCAAATATGGCTGTATTTGAGGGGCTACACGAAGTTAGCCAATCAGAACAGTGGGCGTTATCATTGAAGTCTTAAAGGGCCAGACATCTTAAAACCTGTTTCAAACAGAGAGCAAGAGAAAGGGTGGAAAAAGATCACATATTATTAAATTATGACTGTTTTGGTGCAACAAAAAAAAAACTTTACTGACATTATAAGTGAACCTCAGGGAAGATAAAATGATAAAAAAAGAGAGTATGTCATGGCCCCTTTAATATTAGGTTATAGAATGATGCCTTTTAAATGGAGTTTGACTATTTGAAATTTGACGGACATGTCTGTCACCATATTTTGTTAATGTACTGTACAGAAATGCTCATTGAAAGCTATTACTTGGTTTTAAAAAACTCTGTGAAATGACTTGATGAGTGCAGTTTTCCTTTCTTGTGTTGACATATTTCCTACTGAAACAGGACGTTGGGGCAAAACATACATATATATATATATATATATATATATATATATATATATATATATATATATATATATATATATACTGTATAAAATAGCCAATAGGCTTTGATGCTATATATTTCTAATAAGAGTCAGATGGTATATAATATATAATTTAGGGGAGGGGACATTCTCATTCTAGAGAGCATTATATTGAACAAAATTAGTGTGAGATTAGTCATTTTTTGTTTTGCTTTTTTTCTCCTGGAAGAAAAACACTGTAATTTTTTTGATTTGAGCATTTGTTTTTGTACAATCTCCTCTCATTAGCGTCTTTTAAAAGTGTTTGTGGAAAGAAACTTTAATGGGGATGAAACCTACCAGAACGTGCTATAACTGTTACAGTCCATACACACAGAGTGCTGCTGACACTTCTCTCGCTCTGGCTTGCGCTGACCACCACCTTGAGCTTGAATCTCCTCGAAATGCTTTTTCGCATGGCCATTAACATACCTGCCAGGGAAAACAATGTTCTTTAATCAATGTATTGATGACAAATACAAATAAAGATCTTTTCATTTAAAGGGATAGTTCAACTGAAAATGAATATGCTCTCAGCATTTACTCGCCCTCATGTTTTTTAATACAATGAAAGTGAATGCCGACAGAGGCCTAACATCTTCTTTTTGAATTCCACAAAGGAAAGAAACTCATACAGGTTGGGAACAACATGAGGGTGAGTAAATGATGGCAGAATTTTAATTTTTGGGTGAACTATTCCTTTAACTATAATAGCTATTCACAGCTAAAATATAAAAGTATCTAGAGACTATGTAATATTATTTATTTTTTCTCCCCTTTTCTCCCCAATTTGGAATGCCCAATTCCCAATGCGCTCTAAGTCCTAGTGGTGGCGTAATGACTCGCCTTAATCTGGGTGGTGGAGGACGAATCTCAGTTGCTTCCGCGTCTGAGACTTTCAATCCACACACCTTATCATGTGGCTTGTTGAGCGCGTTACCGTGGAGATGTAGCGCGTGTGGAGGATTCACGCTATTATCCACGGCATCCATGCACAACTCACCACGCGCCCCACCGAGAGCGAGAATTATAGCGACCACAAGAGGGTTGCCCCATGTGACTTTACCCTCCCTAGCAACCAGGATAATTTGGTTGCTTAGGAGACCTGGCTGGAGTCATTCATGCCCTGCATTCGAACTCGCAACTCCAGTACTTTATGTAATATTAAAATCATATATAAGGAATGTGACTGAATGAGGAACACACAGACTGAAAGTACGTGTTTTTTTGTATGTATATACATAAGCACTTACCTTCCACAATGCACGTTCAAACAGGTCAGGCAAACCCATGGGCTTTTGTTTGACCGGCAAACTACAAAACACCAAAAATATATGATTAACATCCATGATATGGTTCAGTCTATTCTGTTTGGTCTAGTTGAAAGGTTGTTACAAATGAATAAAACCAGCCCCACATGCCAAGAACATGACACCTGCTGCATAATACATGCTTGGTATACAGTTTTGCATTATGAAGAGATAAGGCGGCATGTCAACCTCATGCGAGTCTGTTTTAAATGTAATCTCTTGCTGGCCTTCTGGTAGAGAGAGAGCTTTGTTCTAATTGCCTTGATCACTTTTCGTCTCAGCTCACAACAAGCATCTGAATTAGTTGTTGCTAGGGAACAGTCAGTTCTAGTGAATGCTGGTCTTTTGCAACCCAACAAATGTGGAAAAATTCAATATACACAAGCTCTTCGTACCTGCTGACTTCCTGCACGCTGATAAAGCTCAATTTATAAAGCAGTAAAGCTCTGATATTGGAACAAAAGGTTAATTAAAATATAGGCTACACAAAAAAAGGCAAATATTAAGTGATCATTTAAGAAAAGCATAATTATTAGCCACCTTCTGCATTCAAACAGGACAACAATATTTATTGCTCAAACAAAGCAGGTGAAGTTTCTTAAAAAAAAGTACAAAGTATGTACAATATACTGTATACACTGGCGGCCAAAAGTTTGGATAAAGTACAGATTTTGCTATTTCAGGAGAAAATTGGTACTTTAATTCACCAAAGTGGCATTCAACTGATCACAAAGTATAGTCAGGACATTACTGATGTAGAAAACAGCACCATCACTATTTGAAGAAAACAAAGTCATTTTTGATCAAATCTAGACAGGCCCCATTTCCAGCAGCCATCACTCCAACACCTTATCCTTGATTAATCATGCTAAATTGCTAATTTGGAACTAGAAAATCACAAACACAGTTGAAAGCTATTTGGTTCATTAAATGAAGCTTAATATTGTCTTTGTGTTTGTTTTTGAGTTGCCACAGTATGCAATAGACTGGCATGTCTTAAGGTCAATATTAGATCATAAATGGCAAAAAAGAAACAGCTTTCTCTAGAAACTCATCAGTCAATCATTGTTTTGAGGAATGAAGGCTATACAATGCTTGAAATTGCCAAAAAACTGAAGATTTCATACAAAGGTGTACACTACAGTCTTCAAAGACAAAGGACAACTGGCTCTAACAAGGACAGAAAGAGATGTGGAAGGCCAGATGTACAACTAAACAAGAGGATAGTACATCAGAGTCTCTAGTTTGAGAAATAGACCCCTCACATGTCCTCAGCTGACAGCTTCATTGAATTCTACCCGCTCAACACCAGTTTCATGTACAACAGTAAAGAGAAGACTCAGGGGTTCAGGCCTTATGAGAAGAACTACAAAGAAAAAGCCACTTTTGAAACAGAAAAAGAAAAAGAAAAGGTTAGAGAGGGCAAAGAAACACAGACATTGCACAACAGATAATTGGAAAAGAGTGTTATGGATCTTAACCCCATTGAGCTTTTGTGGGATCAGCTAGACTGTAAGGTGCGTGAGAAGTGCCACATCTATGGCAAGTGCTACAGGAAGTGTAGGGTGAAATGTCACCTGAGTATCTGGACAAACTGACAGCTAGAATGCCAAGGACCTGCAAAGCTGTCATTGCAGCATGTGGAGGATTTTTTGATGAGAACTCTTTGAAGTAGTTTAAGAAGTTCTTTTTCAAATTGTAATAGTAATCTTTTAACGTTATTAATGTCCTGACTATACATTGTGATCAGTTGAATAGCACTTTGCTGAATAAAAGTACCAATTTCTTTCCATAAGAACAAAATCTGTACATTATTCCAAACTTTTGGCCACCAGTGTATATATAAACACACATATATATATATATATGTACACACAGTGTTTCCCACAGACTGTGGTGGGTGGACCTTGGACCCTCTAGAGGAGTCCAAGGGCAAACTCCCCCGTAAGAATTTGGTACATTTTAAAGTTAAATGCATCAATCTGGTGCACTTTGAGAGCAAAATTAAGAGGCTAGATCTATAAAGAACTTTGTGCTCTTGTTAACAATTTTGTGCTCTAGTAGTAATTTAATCATAAACACATTGGTTGTATAGATATGAATGGTGATGACATCGCAAAAAAGTCACACCCACAAAACATAAACGAGACAGAGTTTAACGCAGTTCACAAATGTTCAAAACACAAAATCGACTAGAATAGAGCATACACTTGAGCCAGGGCTCGACATAAAGCATTGTCATGTGCTTGTCCTCCGGACAAATAAATTGGTCATTCACTTGTCTGTGTAAAAAAGTTACTTGACTGGAGAGAAAAAGGACATTTAAGTTACATGCTCAAGTAACATGTCAAAAACATGTTGTACATTTTTCTAAAATTATGACCGATGCCCAACCTAATACTGTACCTATGCAATCAACTCAGTTATCTGCGACAGAAATGTAAACTGCACTGGGTAATTACATATGGTAATTATTTTATGTTACATATGGTAGTCAAATAAAGGAAAGCCTCTATCGCCATCATTTACAGCAGGGGTGCTCACACTTCTGTGGAATGAGATCTACTTTTTATCATGTTATTGCAGCAAGATCTACCATGTACAATAAATGCTATACATTATCACAATACCAAAATTTCAGTAGTCGGTAGTGCAATTTTACAATTCTCAATACCAGCTTCAAA